>NC_086286.1:99132031-99435062 GCF_963924245.1 Chroicocephalus ridibundus | reverse complement strand
GCTCCACTGGCCTTTAAATCTACGGCAGCTAGTTGTGACTCAGGAGACAAAGGGCTATGTCTAGCTTGCCCACTAAAATGTAGCCACCTACAAAATACCAAGTATTTCCTTCTTTATCTGAAGATACTTGCACCTTTACTGTGATTTCGGATGTAAGGCAATTTCTGTATGATTATGGGCCCATTGTTTCAAAAGCACCCACCCACAGCCAAACAAATTTTGATACATCTTTTGGAGATTTCTGAACTGTGTTAATTTTTTTTCTACTGATCTTTGCATTTTCCCTGTTTGACTTTTAACCAAATGCCATACAGTTTTCTTCTAAGCCATCCTCAGAATGCAGTAAGAGAAGATTTGGTATAAGCTTGTCTAAAGCATATGAATCATAGAATAGAATCAGAAAAAATCTCAGGCTGGAGGGGTCCTCTGGAGGTTACCTAGTCCAGGCTTCTGCTCAAAACAGGGATAACATCAAAACTGATCCAAGTTGTTTAGGGCATCCACATCATATTTGTCAGAGCTGCACCTCAGCCACCATGTCCCTCACCTGCACTGACGCAGGGGGTCAGTTCCACCAGCAAGACTTTGCATTTGTTTCTGTTGTAACCCATGAGGTTCCACAGGCTCATTCCTCCAGCTTGTTCAGGTCCATCATCTTATCAGCTGCTCTCCCCATGTTAGTTTGTTATCATTGTCAAATGTACTGAGGGTATATTCTCTCCCATTGTCCAGACCCTTCGATCAGCCCCAGTGTCAAATCCTGAGGAACACCATTTATAACAGTTGCCATTAAAGATTCAAACTACTGTACACTACTTTCTGAGGTGATGTCAAGAAAGTTTTCCGGACATCTTATAGTCTACTCATCTGTTTCATGACCACTTAGTTTATCTACAAGGACGCTGTGGGAAACTCTTTTGAATACCTTGTTAAAGCCTAAGTAAACATCACCTGGTCTCCCACAGGGATGGAACTGGTCACAGATGACAATCAGCTTGGTTAAAGATGATTTGTCTGTGCTAAGCACAAACTAGCTGTTTCCAGTTACCCTGATTCTTTTGTGTCTGGAAATAGCTTTTATGAAAACTTAGTGTAGTTCCCTGGATCCTTCTTCTCAAATACAAGCATAATAATGTTCTTTTTGTAGGTACCAAAGTCCCCCTGCACTATTTAGTACTAGACCATGTTTTCACTTGGCTTTCTTTCCCTGATGATATGCCTGCAGGTACAACCAAAAATCTTAAACTCTTTCTTATGTTTAATTAGGAACATGTCTGCCTTATTTAGCAACCATCACAGGATGGGGGAACGCACTGGCTCTGGCTGGCACAGAGTTAATTTTCTTTATAGCACTCATATAGTGCTATGTTTCACATCTGTGACTATGAGAGTGTTGATAACACACCAGTGTTTTAGCTCTTGCTGAACAGTCCTTGCACAGCATCAAGGCTTTCTCTTTTTCCCACTCCACCCCTGCAGCGAGTAGGACGCAGGCGGGCAAGAGGCTGGGAGAGGACACAGCTGGGAGAGCTGATCTGATGTGCCCAAACGGATACTCCATGCCATATAACATCTTGCTCAGCAATAAAAACTGTGGGGGTAGTCTGTCCCACGTAGCTGTTGCTCAGAGACTGCCTGGGCATTGGTCTGCTGGTGGGAGCCGATGAATGATTGCCTTTGCATCGCTTTTTTATTTTTGTCTCTTACCTTCATTTATTTAACTGTGTTTATCTCGACCCCCGTTTTTTTTGTGGGTTTTTTTTTTCCACTTTTGTTCTTCCAACTGAGGCTGGCTGGATAAAATTTCCCTCAGGCTGGACTGTGCCAGGTCACTGGAATGGCGATCGGAGCAGGTTGCAGTTACCTGCAACAGTGCGTGTGTGCTATTGAGTGTAAACCTGTCCCTGATGTGACCTCTCTCTTGTGCTCTCGGGGAGGCTCAGTTCCACCTCAGTCCTTTGCTTTTATGCAGTGTTGGATGTTTCTGTAACGTTTACCCACAGTCCTTAATACAGTGGCATTTTACAACCAGAAGTTGGCGTGGGCCACCAATCGAATCAGCCCACATTCCCATCACCTTTCCAGCAGTTTCAGGTATCATTTTCCTGTCATTTGTTGAACCACTGCTTGTACCAAAGCTCACTGCGCTCAGTTCTTGTTCACCTTGCCCATCACTCATTATCGTCAGTTACTCAACTCCTAATGGAGGTTAAGGGCATGATGCTCCCCTGACAGTAACTATTTTGCTTCACAACTTTCTACCTCAATATATATTCCAAATTCTTTATTTCTTTGATATTGATATATTTTTTAATTTTACATTAATCTGGATTATTCTCTGTGATTTATGCTTCTTTTATTCATTATCCCTTTCTTCTTGTTCCCAGCAGGTCTCTGTAAAAGGTAACTTGTCCATGGAAGAATGAATTGTCTCCCTGGCAAACAAGAAACTTCTAAGGTCTGATTTTTAAATTATTCATCCTGCAATAACTACGTTTTCGTGTGCAGATGTTTTAATAAATGCCTTAATCCTCTTTGTTAGTCTCCTTTCTCATTTAAAGGCCAAAATGTGAGAAAGAAAGTGGGTTTGCGATTGACTGAACAGAACATTTAAGAACCTTTCTATTTTAGTGTGAAGAATTGTTTTGGGTGTTTTTTGTTATTCTTTTTATTTTTCTATCAATGAAAATCTCAGCTCAGTGATTTCTAAATAGGTAGAACAGATGAATTGCAGGTGAAAAATCTTGTCTCTAGGATTTGGCAACCAACTTGGCATTTCATTGTCAGGGCTGTCATGCCAGATGCAAGATGCTTTGCAAAAGGCAATCGGTTGCCCCACATAGTTACCTTCCATCTTCCACCAGACATTATTTTTCTGAAACCAAAGATGCTGCTTCTGGATGACTGTGCTATTGGAAATTTAAATAATTAAATTAAATTAAATTAAATAATTTTCTAGGAAATTTAAATAATTTCCTAGAAAACTGACCCTTAAATACAGATCTGTATTGTCCAAGGAAAAGCTGTATGGAACTCAGGTTCTTATATTTAATAATAATGATTTTTAAAAAAGTAAAAAAACCCAGAAATATTCTAATTGGAAAAATCAAAATTAGTACAAGTATTTGCTCACACAATTAAGGAATCTGAGAGGATCGGTAATAACAAGACTATGAGAACAGCAATCAGTGACCTAAAATTGCTGAATCACAATTTACATTTAATGGCTGAGCAAAATAATGGAACTCTTAGTTCCTTTTGTAATTTGACAGGGATGTCAAGGGAGAACAAGTAGGAAAAGAAACCTTGTCATTGTGGCCCTTATACTCAGCTGCCTCCCAGACTCGATGTTACACTACAGTATGGTTCATCTTTCAGTGAGTGATCTGAGAAACGATCTGACCATAGACTGAAGTGTAAATCCTCACAGATGAACTTGCATTTGAACCACCAAATAACACTCTAAAGACTCTAAAGGCTTCCTATATCTACTTTTTACCACTTTACTTTTGCAAAGAAGGTCTATATCCAAAGAATTATCCTATGGGGTCTTCCACAAACAAGTAGGTCTTCGACTAGAGTAACAGCCGCTCTAATATGCCACCTCCCTGATTTTTACGTAAAACATACTTACAACGCGGCAAACCCCAGCTCTAAGTCTCTACCAATTACCAGTCTACTCTCAGAGAATTAATGTCAAAAGCTTGGAACCCCAAAAATACTCACACAGATCGACATTTTTTTTTTTTTTGTCATAGCTTGAAAATGGAATTTTCTCAATTTCCATCCAAAATCACAATAGCTTTGCATCTTTTTTTTGTGTGTGTATACTTTTTAGCTTGTGTATTTTTGTCATCAGATTCTACGGTTTCTATTTTCCTTTCTTCTGGCTTTTAAAGTATTGATGCCTTTAGAATATTTTTCTGGAAAGTACACACACCAAATGGGGTTATGAAGTCCCATTCTATTAAGCATCTAGGGGGCAACCCAGTGTTACCAAATCAGGTGCTCTGAATCACCCTCAGGAAGCATATAGTTCACTTTGAGAATTATAGAACTGTGTAGTGTGAACGGCTCACCATCTTACTTTGCTTAAATAGCCAACGGTTTTATATGCCAGAAAACATCCACATGGTATCCATGTTTAGTTTTGTTGCATCATCACAGCAAAATCCTCAAAGATAAGCTACAAAAGATTGTCTCATCTTTATCAATCCTACAACAAAGTGTATAAACATGTCAGTCGAAAAATTTGAAAGCTTCTTTCACATAATAGTTTGACTTGATCAATGGTAATATTTTAAAATAGAATGTATTGATTTTTCTCTCTTTGACTATAACTGGCACCTGCATATGCAAATGTAAACATCATTCCTCCCACCAGACTCAACCCGTTAGTTGAGAAGGGTTAATGAAATACAGCTAGGACAGCTAGAATGAGCAGTATCTAGAGCTATTTCTCAGCAACTCACCTATGTAATACACATTTCATCCATTAGGTTCAACTATATTGGTCTTAAATAGAGTCTAAAAAACAGGTTTGGTCTTCTTCCTTAGAAGCCTATATGAGTAATAGGATTTAGCAGTAATAAAACACCGTAGAAAGTCCTGACAGGAAGAGACAGAGAGCAGACCTCATTTACCAGGTAGTCCATTATCCAAGACTAGGCCTTTTGCACAGAAAGACAAATAAAAATAAAGGAACAAATGAGTTAAAATTGTGTTAAAATAAACTTGTATTACTTTGAAAGGTCTCTACAAAATATATTTTCTAATACAAGGTATTGTGTCTTGTCAGACAGACTTTTATGAGCCCTAACCTCACCAGACACTAAAAAATAAGGGGTTTTAAATTTATTCACTATTTTTGGGAGACATGCTTTCTTTTCTAGAGTCGAGTCTACAGGAAACCAAAATAAATGCAAATATATAACCTGACAGACTCTTTGTACAGTTATATTTTTAGTATATGTAACATTAAAAAAAACTTACTTTTTTTTCTGTAATGTCTTCTCCAAAGTATTTCAAGTTAACAGCTAAATAATTCACTCATTTCTGATTACCACTTTCCTGTTCAAAACTTCATATTTTTACATTTTGTATACTAAAACTGTAATTCAACATTTTATTTTCAGCATACTATCCTATATGCTTTTATACACCTGGATGCTTTCTTCAGGAAGCGCAGGTTAACTGAAGACAGGAGAAATTTATTCCCTTTGTGTTGATATCCCTCTAGGTACATCCCCACGGCACTGAAATAATAGCAACATATTCAATGGTTCTTCTATACTGCAAAGTCTCCGAGTCCAATACATGTTTGAGAAAAATAATGTTTCTGCAATTATACAACAGTGTTTTTCTTTATAGAATTCAGTTGCCCTTCCCTTCTAAATAAAATATTCCAACACGTCTCAGTTGCCAGCAGTGCTGAACCAAGAAGCTGCAGAAAAACTTAATGGCGGGCCAGATAAGCACAAAGACATCTCTCACCCATCTCGGCATTTCATAGTCCGAAAGAAGTAGAGATTGAGCAGAATATTTTTCTTTATGCACCTCTGTACAATGCTTGCTAGAGTTCAGAAAAGGCTGTTGTCATGTGAGATCAGTCAGACATCAACTAGATTTTGCTGAAACAGTTGTAGATGATGGAACTGCTGTTGAGGTTATAAGTATTGTTCCATACGTTCCTGGTGTTTGGCCAGGTAGACATCTCAGCATGAGCTTTTATGAAAGTTTGTTCTCTTGGATGTTCTCCAGGATGCACTGACAGCCACTGTCAGTTGGCCGAGAAGTTAAATTTTACAGTTTGTTACTACGTTGTATCTGGAGGTCTTTATGCCCATTCTAAATGGCTGTATGACTTCACAGCCTACAGACGGGGCTAGAATAAAATGGAAGAGGGAAGATCCTTATTTTTCAGAAAGAAAAAACGAGGACTAACAAGTCGCTGCCATATCTATTTGGAATATTGATACTGGTAAATATTTTAGCATCACAAGTAAGAGAAACTGACTTTTAATTTAAAAAAAAAACAAAACAAAAAAACCCAAAAAGATTAAAAACACCAAACCAAACAAATACAGGCAGTGACTTAAAATGGTGTAAAGAACACGAGTAGTATAGAAAAAGAACGCTGCCTTTGATCCTGCTGTACTGCAGTCAGGTCACTATATAGTTACATAGTGTATTTGAATTCCCATGGAAGAAAAATGAATCCCCCTCACCTCAGCGCTCACGCGGATTATTCTCACTGGCTTGATTGTGGCTACTCAGTATTTGAGAGCAGTTTTTCCTACTGACTCACGGCAAGTGCCACTGAGCCCGGAGAATGAAAAGCGATTCCAGTGTAAAGAACCGAATCCTTTCTAACTTATAGAATACACAGATGACAAATCTAGCTCATTTTGTAAAGATACACTTATTTACCTTAACCTTTTGATAAAAAAGTCTTTCTTGAGCAAAAATACACAACCAAACACCCTACTTATATTTACAAAATAGAAATTTTACCGAACCCTACCGTAATTTTGTTTTTAAAAACATAACGTTGAAACCATGAGCCAGCAAATGTGCCCTTGCAGCAAAGAAGACTAACAGTATGCTGGGCTGCATTAGGAGAAGCTTTGCCAGCAGGTCAAGGGAGGTGATCCTTATCCTCTACTCAGCACTGGTGAGGCCACACCTGGAGTGCTGCGTCCTGTTCTGGGCTTTCCAGTACAAGTGAGATGTGGACATACTGCACAGAGTGCAATAAAGGGCCACAAAGATGATGAAGCGACTGGAGCATCTCTCCTATGAGGAAAGGCTGAGACATCTGGGGCTGTCCAGTCTGGATAAGACAAGGCTTAGGGGGAATCTCATCAAAGTATATAAATACTTGAAGGGAGGAGGCACAGAGGACAGAGCCAGGCTCTTTCCAGTGGTGACTGGACCAGAGGCAACGGCTGTACCATGTGTTCAGACAAGCGATTCTGTCTGAACATGTGGTAACACTATTTCACTGTGGTGGTGATGGAGCACTGGCACAGGTTGCCCAGAGACGCTGTGGAGTCTCCATCCATGGAGATATTCCACACTCATCTGGACACAGTTCTGAACCAGCTCTAAGTGACACTGCTTGAGCAGAGGACTTGGACAAGATGACTTCCAGAGGTCCCTTCCAACCTCAACCATTCTGTGATTCTGTGAAACCACTACAGAGAAGAAACTGGTGTCTGTACAGTGAAAAACAGAACCACAGCCTACATGAAATAATACAACTATTTTAGCTACTACAACTCAAGAAACAAAACCCACAACAATTCACTGTAGCTAATAAAAACCAAGTTACAGATAAAATACAACTGCTACAATTTCAAATTTAACCCAGGCAGGTAAATGCACTGTAAGAAGATGAACTGTACACTTTGAAGGCTCCAGGTTATGAAATGCCATTACTCAGAGTCTTAATCAGCATGAACCCATGCAATCCCCAAATCCAGACAGCCACTTTAAAACTTTTAAAGGGGTTTTCTTAGATAATACACAAGATAAAGAGATTTAAACCAATAGAGGGCTGATGTGATTCACATTTGTCATGCAGATATGAAAGGCTGAATATCGGTTTAAAGTCTGAAGCTGAAACTGATAAAACCAAGATAAACACTATGGAGCATAAAGCTTCACTTGAAATCTATGATAGTGCCAAACGGTTGTTTAAATTGGTTTCTTTAATGAAAACTGAGTTATCCATTCAATCATAGATTACAGGCTGGCAAATAAAGATTTAAAAAACAGAAGATACATCAGTTGGTTCAGAGAACTTCTCTAGAAACTGATCATAAAAAGAATGAAAATGTAGAGGTTATCATTCAAATGCTTAGCCTTATCTTTACCAAGAAACATGCAGTGGTTCTATTAAAAGCAATAACCCAATGATCATTTTTTTTCCCATAATTTAAGATATGAAAGATGCTTATTTTATATGCACACTAGAAATTTTAGAAAAAATATTGTAAAGCCTCTAGAAATAGCCATCGTGTAAGATCAAGATTTTGTAAAAGACAGCATGTACTTAAAGTTTATTTCTTCCAGGCACAGCACTGACAGCATATTGCAGACATGACCAGGAACAAAAATGATCATGAGACAGGCTATCAGAAGTATAAGGTGCCATACTTCTGTTGGCTTTTATGAAGCCAAAAGATGTATACCAAAAAATGGTCTATCTCTTGTGGGCTTTCTGCCCATGGTATCGTGCATAATTGTTTCTTTCTTTGTTTTTGTCTTCCCATTTGGTTCTTTTTGTTTCAGTTGTGGTAAGAAGGAAAACAGAGAGTGTCTTTAACAAAATTAGTGACGTTAAATAATTTGACATTGATATCCACACAGGTTGCTAGCTGTCTGATAAAAGCCGCGGTGTTTTTTAGGGAAATACCATCAAGTTAAAAGCTACATAAGGTTAAAGTTAAAAGGAGTAATCTGAGAGAATGACTCCTGCACCTGCCACTAGGTCTAAAATCTGGCCCTAATCTCATCAGAGAATAATTTAGGACAATGTTCTGAATAAATAACAAGTTGATAATAGCTATTACATACCTAGGGAGAGAATGAATCACTGAGATGTCACGTAAAAACTAAAAGGCATTTTAAAATAATTAAGCTGCAAAAATGAGGTATCTCCAGAACATGTATCAGTTATGAGCAATATATTTCATAAAGGTAAAAAAAGGGTGTTTAACACTCCATTTTTTAAAAAAATTAAATCTGAGTTCTGTTTGCAGGAAAGACAAAACCCCCCATCAGATAGGAACCATAGTAACTGAAAGGACAGGCAAGCAGTAAACCACTGATTTACTTCTGTATGTAAAATGATCCTGATTGTAAAGATTGTCTTATTATAAACTTCTTATACTATACATAAATAAATTTGTATCTGAAGATTAGACTGTCAAACAGCATTTTTTTTATAGTCACATTTACAATGTAAGGCTTGACTATGCCCTGCTAAGTGAATGGAAAAGTAGGCACTGACTTGTATAGAAGCAGGATCAAGCTGTAGTACTTGAGGCAAAATGTACCATTTCTGTGGGGATAACTCAAGTCACAGAGTACTATAGCAGGGGGAGACCAAATTCTTCACTGAGTTTTGCTGTAGGCCTGCCTGGTTCATTTAAATGCAGCACAACTCCAGCTTTTATAATATATGTTCCTCAAGTAAAGTAGGGCATTGGTTCAGAGTGTAGCTAAAATGTTTGTCATGTGAGTTGTAAACAACGAGCAACAAGAAGAAAAATATAATGGAACAAAAAAGCACACATCTCTACACTCCAGAGCACTCCAGTCCTGCTGCAAAAATTTAGTTTAAGCAGAAAAATCACTCACTTCAAACAATGGAGACTATCTAATAGGAACAGCACATATTAATACTGTCAGCGTGACAGATGGTTGTGCAGTACATAATAAGGTAAAAGACATTTTGACGAGAAAGAAGATGTATCTGATAATTTGCAAATCAGAATCCTGGCAGCACAGCAAGGGAAAGATAACTGAGTGCACGTTATGCTGGCGCATCTGTAATGTTTCACATTTCAAGGCAATAAGAAATGGAGGTGAATACAAGTACTTGGAGAACTGAAAGGGAAAAAAATGATATGTTTATCTGCTACTAACAATGCAATATATCACCTTTTGGTTTGAAAAAATAATACTACATTTCTAAAAAGGTCCATATTAGCTGTATGGGGGTATATGTACACACTGTAAGTATTTGAATGAATAAGCTAATTTTTAAAAACATCATCTGATATTTCAAATTTCAAAGGCTCCAATTTAGCCACATGTAAATTAAAAACATGCTTAATTACAGGATTCTCTGCTTCTAGCACTGTTGTTTTAGTTTACGACATATACTGAGTGGCTCAAGAATTTTAATCACAGTATTTCCTCCAAAGTTATCTCTTCCCACAAAATATCAAATAGATTTAAATCATAAATTGTGTTTTCGGACAGCTAGAAAGTGTTGAAGTTGTATACTATGTATCCAGGACAGGAAGATATATATCATCTTAATAGATAAAAACTTGGTTGATGTAAATTTGACCTGGATGATGGCTGAAATGTTCAGGATTATATTTACTTTTTAACAGCAAAATTCACAAGTTACTGGGGCAAATATTCACCAAGATCTCAGAAAGACATGGCAACATCCTCACCTGAATGTCCTTTCACAAACCACAACCCCAGTCTCAGTCTGTGGAGGTTTCAGGGAAAGGAATATGCAGAATCAACACCACCTTTCCCAGTCTAGCTGTCTTTAACTGTGCTAATTTGTTTTCTTTTGTTCTTGTGCTAATGAAAAGATGCATACAATTTTTGTGTTTCTTAGAAAATGTTGTATTCATAGAATAGAATCATAGAATCTTTTTAGTTGGAAAAGACATTTAAGATGACCAAGTCCAATCATTAACCTAGCACTGCCAAGTCCATCACTAAACCATGTCCCTCAGCACTACATCTACCCGTCTTTTAAATACCTCCAGGGATAGTGCCTCAACCACTTCCCTGGGCAGCCTGTTCCAGTGTTTGATAAGCCTTTCAGTATAGAAATTTTTCCTAATATCCAATCCAAACCTCCCTTGGTGCAACTTGAGGCCATTTCCTCTTGTCATAGAATCATAGAATTGTTGAGGTTGGAAGGGACCTTTAAGATCATCAAGTCCAACCTTTAACCTACCCTGAGAAAAGCCACTTCTAAACCATGTCCCTAAGTGCCCCATCTACCCTTTTTTTAAACACCTCCAGGGATGGTGAATCCACCACCTCCCCGGGGCAGCCTATGCCAATGTTTAATAACCCTTTCAGTGAAAAAATGTTTCCTAATATCCAATCTAAACCTCCCCTGACGTAACTTGAACCCGTTTCCTCTCGTCCTATCACCTGTTACTTGGAAGAAGAGATCGACCCCCACCCCACCACAACTTCCTTTCAGGTAGTTGTAGAGAGTGATAAGGTCTCCCCTCAGCCTCCTTTTCTCCAAGCTGAACAACCCCAGCTCCTTCAGTTGCTCCTCATAAGACTTGTTCTCCAAACCCCTCACCAGCTCTGTTGCCCTTCTCTGGATGTGCTCCAGCACCTCAATGTCCCTCCTGTAGCGAGGGGCCCAAAACTGAACACAGTACTCAAGGTGCAGCCTCCCCTATGCTGAGTACAGAGGTACAATCACTATTCGTATGCCTTGCATCTTCCTTGGCTTCTGTCTTCTTACTTCTGTCTATTGGCTGTTCTTTTCTGCCACATTTTAAAGTATCCTTATGAATTTAAACTTCAAACAAAAGAACTTACTCTTAGTCGCAAATGTTTTACCCCACCACTGTGTAGTAGTAGTTACAAACCTCACCTTGGGCTAGAATAGACTTGATTTTGAAGAAGGATACTCAGTGATCCACAAAGTATCTGTTCAGATGAACTGGACACAACATTCACAGTGAATATGGAATTTAAAAGACTTCAGTTAATTGACTAAATCGAGTTTGAGGCTATCACTTGATTATATTTATATAGATTTTAAAAACTGAACTAAGATAAATCCAGAAAGAGTGGTCTTCTTTCTCCAATGTCAAATTTCAGGGTTTATTGATTCAAAATATATGTTAGCCAGTGAGCTTTTTAAAGAAAAAAAAAAAAAGTTGTATACATGTTGTGGTTTAACCCCAGCCAGCAACTAGGACCACACAGCTGTTCATCCACTTCCTTCCCTCCCCCCTAGTAGGGCAGGGAGAAGAGGGAGAAAGAGGAAAAAAACACAACCCCCATGGACTGAGATTAATAGTACAGAAGAGAGTACAGAAAAATACTCTCTACTAAAAGTAACAGAAGAGAAATTAGTAATAATGGTAAAAGAATATACAAAAAAGAAGTGATGCAATATAATTGCTCACCACGCAATGACCGATTGCCCAGCCCATCCCGAGCAGCAACCGTGGATTCCTGCCCACGCTGGCCAATCCCCGTCTATATACTGAGCATGATGTCTGTGGTATGGAATACCCCTTTGGCCAGCTTGTCCTGTCTATGCTCCCTCTCAGCTTCTAAGGGAAACTAAAAAAGTCCTTGACTAAGCATTACATAGCAACAACTAAAACAATATGTGTTATCAACATTATTCTCATACTAAATCCAAAACACAGCAGCTACTAGGAAGAAAATTAACTCTATCCCAGCTGATGCCAGGACAGTACAAAGCATTTTTTCTTGACTTTTGGCTAAATTTAGCCTCAGATAGGTAACGACACAAAAATATTAATCCCGAAACTTTGGAACATGATCATTAACTGAAAATGGCATATCATGGGACATACCAGCAGTCTTGGTAACTGTAAGTCTAACCTGTAAATTTCTTCTTCCTTAGATCATCAGAATAGTCACAGAATATTTCTTCTGCTTTTTTTTTTGTTTTGACGTTTACCAATTCTTATGTATTCCCAAACAAATCTTTATGTAGTTCAAATTTAATTATTCGCCATCACTAAATACACCCTTACCTGCATTCCATTCTTCTTCCACTAGCAGATGAAGAGAAAAAAAAAATCTGTGACATATTTTCTAAAGGTATAAATATGTACTACTGTTTAGTAAGTTTAACTGAATTCTGCTTAACAGAACTCATTGCAGACTAATCACTGAGACTCAAGAGAAACTGGCAATAATGACTAACATTCTCTTAGTATTTCTGCCAATATCTATATAGTCTTGGTGGTAGAGCTCTACAGGTATCTTGCTATGAACATCTGCCATGGACATGCATGATGAAAAACAATAACATCAATGGATTTGGCTTTTATCCTGACAAAAGAGGACAAAATGGGTAACAGAAGTTCAATAAAGCTTTTAAAATATTTTTTAAAAAATTTGTGCGTACGCGTATTAAAAAATAACAAATAACTGTTGGCAGCAGTAATGCAACAATACAGAGGAAATAAAATACATAGCCTTCTCAGAAGAAGACAGAAACAGCTGTTACTGAGCTTCTGAATGCTGTGTACAGCTCTCAGAAAGATTTATATTGACATTTGAGACTGCAAATTTCCATTAGGGTCGGACATAGGGACAAAACTCTCATTTACTCTCCATAAAAATGTGTAAGTCCTGCTAAAGGTATTTCATTTGTCATAAGGATACGCGATAACGGTGCTCTGAGAATTACTGCTCACTTGACCATTTTATGATTACAGACTAATGGCAATTGTTAGGCAGTAAACTTGTAGTTACATTTAAGTTACTTACAAGCTGACTACTATGAAGTGTTTCTCTATCAAGCCTGACACAAAAGTAGACCTGGTGTACCTCTTCCCTTTGCAAAAGAGTCCAATCAAGATTTCAAGAAATGTGTACTTGAAGCTACATCTCTTAGTGCACAGCAGGTTGCTAGATAATGTACACCAAGTTAATAACTTCTTAAGTCTCTGGTATCCAGGTCTTTCAAAACTTAACACACCCATCCAGGTCCTGCAACACACTGCGTAATTTTTAACGACCAGTGATTGATACACGTGTGGACAGCTTCTCACCCAAGAAAGCCACCAAAATGTTAAAAAGAAAAATAGCATATATACTACAAATTTTAATATATATTTTTATTTTAAAAGTACCTTGTGCTAGTAGAATCACAATCTGCTTCCTTACTCCTGCCTATAAGCACATTTTATTCCTAATTAATTATTTGAATTGTGAAAATGTTTATAAAGAGATTAAAAAGTAATAGAAACAAAAAAATTTACTTAGTAAAACAATAACAAAAATATTAAGTATCTTATCTTTACATTCCTATTACAGCTGTCACATAAGAATGAAGCAGAGGCGACCCACAGATTTTTTTGCAAAGACTAATAGTTTTAATCAAGTATCTTGAGAAACGCAGAGATGAATGGATGATACTACAGTATGTAATGCAGAGAACCTGCCGCTTCCATTTGACTGCATGTAGAAGCTTGGCAGAACTACATCATTTTAATTAGCTTCAAGTAATATAACTTCAGGCAACTATTTCCAAAAATTTTGGCTTCTTATGTTCTACCCTTATGATTACTAGCCTGAAATTTTGTTCATGTCAACTGAAGAAAGTGTTATTACCTAGTCCCAGATGACATCTGACTTTTCAGAGCTAGGAATCATCAGTCTGGTAAATCAGAAATGCGGTAACCAAGGCTATATGCTGTCAGGTTTAAAACTTCACTGGAGGTTGTGCAGAGAGCTGCTGTACTTGTTTTGGCTTAGATAGACTTAATTTTCTTCACAGTAGCTGGTATGATGCTAAGTGTTGGATTTGTGACCGAAACAATGTTGCTAACACACCAATGTGTTAATTATTGCTGATCAGTGCTGGCACAGCCTCTAGGCTTTTTCTGCACAAAAAGTTGGTAGGGGACACAGCTGTGAGACCTGACCCCAACTGACCAAAGCAACATCCCATAGTATATGAAGTCATGCTCAGCAACAAAAAACTGGGGGAAGAAAGACAAAGGGGGGACGTTTGGAGTTACGGCATTTGTCTTCCCAAGTAACTGTTACGTGTGATGGAGCCCTGCTTTTTTGGAGATGGCTGAACACCTGCCTGCCAACGGGAAGAAGTGAATAAATTTCTTGTTTTGCTTTGCTTGCACGTGTAGCTTTTGCTTTACCTCTTAAACCGTCTTCACCTCAACCCATGAGTTTTCTCACTTTTACCCTTGCGATTCTCTTCCCTGTGCCAACTGGAGGGGAGCAGAGCGAATGGCTGTGTGGGGCTGAGCCACCACCCAGGGTTAACACGCAGCAGTTGCAAAAAAGTATTCTTCTCCATGAAATATTAATGAAATTACAATGGACTGCTTTTTCATTTAAATTTACTATGACACATAGAGATATGTAAAATAAATAGCGGCAAAGCTACCCTTGAAAATGAGTCCATTAGCCTTTAGTAACTTACAGCCATTTATTTGCATCATGTTCATTTATTTCTTTGCTAATGGGTAAGCTACAGACAGTCAGAATCACCCACATATCAGATATAAATCTAACTGGTCAGCTCACTGAATTTTTCAATCATCAGATTTCACATGAAGTATGGTATTATCTAGTTCCATGGCTACACGTCGGCCTATTGCTGATTACTGTTTCTAAAGAAACAGCCTTTATCATTACTATTTCTTCCCATTTTTAGAATAGAATTGTCTTTTGAGTGTCTTTTTTATGATATTTCAAATATAAAATAACTGGGCTACATTGCTTTGTTCAGGATTTAGTACAGCTGATCCCAGCATCCTGTATTATCAAGAATACAATGATCCGGAAATAATCTTACAATATATGAAATAATCTTTCAGGACACTGAGGCATGTCAGTCAGTGGGAAACAGCATTAGCACACAAGAATTCACACAGTGAAAGAGGTCGACTTTTTTTGCTGAAGAAACAAATCAAACATGAAAAAGAGGAATTAAACTGAGAAAAAGGAAACATTAGAACCATAAAAATGACACATTTCTAGAGAACTGGTTGGTCTGTGCAGTGGAGCATTTTCTCTCCTAAATGGAAAAGTTAGTTTTGTATAGTCCTATGTGACAAGTTTTAAGCTTAAGTATCAAACACTGTCATATATGCGATTCAAACTCTGCGCGCCTGGATTTCAATAAAGAAACCAAATTAGACTATATTTCTAGATAAGCCTTAAAATTTGGTATTTGACATCTTTGGCAACTATTACATACTTTTGCTAATGGAAGGACAGTAAGGAACTGCTATATGAAGAAAGTAGGAATGAGAAAGTTATATGCAGCATTGCAACTCACAAGAATTAAACTCAGAATTCTGTATGAAAGATGCTCCTAACATTAAATTTAGATTTTTATATTTCTAGATAATTTAACTTCTTCAGCAACTGATTCAAAAATTTTACTGCACTTCTAAATATACATTTAGGTAAATTTTCTGTTCTCCCCACAAAAAATGCCAAGTAAGCACTTGCAAGCCAGCCCCCACTCTCCACCACATATGCACACATTGTTCTGGGGTAGATTTAATGATGATAGGGTGGAACAGAGTTCTGTAAAGGGTCAGGAAAGGTACTCAGATGGGCACTTAGCAGTTAATGCACTGAAAAATTCTACAGATAATGAACAATTCGGAGAGACAGATACTTCAAAGATATCTTATAAGGTAACCCTTAAACTGGAAGCGATGGTACTACATATGTGAATGAAAGACTAAAAAGAATTACAAATTAGAAACTGTTGAGGGAATATAGAGAAAGCACAAGAGAGAACAGAAAGGAGGCAGATTAAGCTACTACAGAGGTATTTCCAGGTATTTCCAGAGTATCCTGAAATATGGGAAATAAAACAAGCTTTTAACACCTGCATATGTTTCTATCATTGATACAATTTTTCAGAAAGTTCGAGCTTGGAATACACATCTGTGCTGAAAATCCATAGCAAAGACAACAAAATAAATATTTGCCTGACTTACATTAGGGGAGGAAAGGCCATGTAAACCACTCCTATGCATAAAAAACCACTGCAGACTGAGCATCCAGAAGTTCTACAGTAATTCGTGAGAAAAACTATAAAGAGATATTTCTCCTATATTCAAACACTTGGGTCAACTGAAAAAAGGGTTGTCACTCAGTTGTAGGCCACATAGATGTGTTCAGACCTAGCAATTTGGTTTGAATGCAGAAATATCACCCTAACTTAACAGCAAGTGGATAGTCAACATTCATTTCAAATAAGAAATTATGCTAATTTCAAAGACTCGTGATTGAAAACATTATTTCTCCTGTAATTAAAAAATGTGAATTTGGTAGATGTACAACATGAGAAAGTAACTGATTAAACAGCGTTATTTTGTCTTCAAATATAACAAGAGAATAAACACATCCACTAGATTTATGGAAAAGATAAATATGAAATATAGAGTAATATTAAATTATATTAATTTTATGCTTTATTTAACTTTGAATATAAACATAACATTTTAAACATAGTCTTCTCCTAAAGGATACCTCCTTTCAATATATTAGGACCAGGATTTCTTCACTCTTAATGCTTGATACTAAGCTGTTCTTTCAAAAACTCTTATGTGATACAGGGAGCTATTCATCAAGGAAATGAGAAAGTAGGAAGTTTAAATGAGAAAGGAATAATTACTTAAAGACAAAAGCTGAAATTAGATGCAACTGTCCCCTTCCCCATGATTCCTGTTTTCCAGATCTGGAAGCTAGCAGCACAAAAGCAAGCCCTGGTTTTCCTCATTACTACTTGTATAGTTTGTTTAAATGACATGGAGGCAGTGTCAGCGGTGCACTGTGGCATCGTACTTGACTCGCCAAAATCTTGGACATTGTCTATCTGGGCTTTGGTAAGGCCTTTGACACCGTCCCCCACAGCATTCTCCTGGAGAAGCTGGCGAATCATGGCATAGACAAGTGCGCTCTTCACTGGGTTAAAAACTGGCTGGATGGCCGTGCCCAGAGAGTTGTGATTAATGGGGTGAAATCCTCTTGGCGGCCGGTCACCAGTGGTGTCCCTCAGGGCTCAGTTTTGGGGCCAGTTTTGTTTAATATCTTCATCAATGATCTGGATGAGGGGATTGAGTGCACCCTCAGTAAGTTTGCAGATGACACCAAACTAGGTGGGAGTGTTGATCTGCTTGAGGGTCGGAAGGCTCTACAGAGGGACCTGCACAGGCTGGATCGATGGGCCAAGGCCAACTGTATGAGGTTTAATAAGGCCAAGTGCCGGGTCCCGCATTTTGGTCACAACAACCCCAAGCAACGCTACAGGCTTGGGGAAGAGTGGCTGGAAAGCTGCCCAGCAGAAAAGGACCTGGAAGAGCTGGGTGGACGGCCAGCTTAACATGAGCCAGCAGTGTGCCCAGGTGGCCAAGAAGGCCAACAGCATTCTGGCTAGTATCAGGAATAGTGTGGCCAGCAGGAGCAGGGAAGTGATTGTGCCTCTGTACTCAGCACTGGTGAGGCCTCACCTCGAGTGCTGTGTTCAGTTCTGGGCCCCTCTGTACAAGAGGGACATTGAAGTGCTGGAGCGTGTCCAGAGGAGAGCTACCAGGCTGGTGAGGGGTCTGGAGACCAGGTCATACGAGGAGAGGCTGAGGGAGCTGGGCATGTTTAGCTTGGAGAAGAGGAGGCTGAGGGGAGACCTCATTGCCCTCTACAACTCCCTGAAAGGAGGTTGGAGAGAGGTGGGTGTTGGCCTCTTCTCCCAAGTGAATAAGGACAGGACCAGAGGAAATGGTCTGAAGTTGTGGCAGGGGAGGTTTAGATTAGATATTAGGAAGAATTTCTTTACTGAAAGAGTGGTCAGGCACTGGAACAGCCTGCCCAGGGAGGTGGTTGAGTCACCATCCCTAGAGGTGTTTAAGAAACGTCTAGATGTGGCACTTCAGGGCATGCTCTAGTGGCAGAGATTGTAGGCAGGGTTTTTTTGATTTTTTTTTCTTTTTGTGTGTGTATGGTTGGTCCTTTCCAACCATGGGCCTTTCCAACCATGAAGATTCTATGATTCTTCTATATTTTATGATTCTTGTTTTATAAAATATACAAATGCTAGAAAAACATCCCAGATACTTCAACAGCTTTTCTGGCCCTACAGCTCAGGAACAATACTCAGTGTTTCAAAGACTCCTTCCTACCCATAAACGTTACCCTTAATAACTACTAACTTCTCTGGCTTTTAGTTGCTACAAAATCAAATTATTTTGAGAAGTGAGAGCCTAAGTTGGAGAGCAATTGAGACTGAAGTAGCTGTTCTTGTTTAGTCAGCAAAACATGAGAACTAGAGCTCTCTTAGTTTAAACCAAAAAATCCCTCACCTTGGTTTAGGGCAATATTGTATCTCAGGGCAATTTTTAAATAAGAGAAAGATTTAGTATTTAATTTTAAAAAGACAAATATTAACACAGATGCATATATTTTTAGAAACTGAATGAAATATTCCTTCCTGTTTCTGTCTTTGACAAATACATTGTTTTCTATTGTTTTGTCTAATACTCCGAGGAGTTGGGAAGAAACTAGAGTACAAACCTGTTTCATTTCAGGGGCCATAAACAGAACGGCTGACACCACGCAGTTCTGTTAAAACCTGCCCTGCATGACTATGAAATGAATTACCAGAAAACAAGCAAGAAAATCTGCTTCAACAACCAGCTAAAGTCAAGGAATAATAATGTATCTACCCATCGCACCATTTTCAAACCGAGCAAGAACACTCATAGTTAATGACATGGTGAAACTTTTTCTGCTTACACAATAAACACACTGCTATTATCAGTAAAGCACGCTTTATTGAAGTGCAGAGATCTTAACTCCACAGTTGGCTTCAGACTTTTTTTGTTCTTATTTGAATTTCACTACATACCTGCTAATTTGCAGAGAAAATGAATGTGTTTATCAATCAGAAGTAAACCTTTGGTCAGATACCAATCCATTTAAATAATTCTCAAACAAGAAGCTAGGCTCAGGATATGGGTTAGCATCTACACAGGAGGTAAGAATGATCAGATATTTACTGAGACTGATCTGTGCTCAAAACTGTGGTTCACTTTTCTGTTAAGAGATCTATTAAGCATTTGAACAAAACACTGTAATGATTATACGGCTGGAGAAATTGAAACAACTGAATGGTCCTTCAGAGAGTTTTAGTGAATAGATCAGATTCTCAGAAAAAGAAACAACAAAAAAAAGCTAAAACATTCTGTTGCGCATTTGGTGATGCTCTTCTGTCTTCCACTGTGACTGCTGGATACTGAAGCAATACTTGTTTCTGTGGCTGCTGGTTTACTTGATTACGGTGTAAATTAAAGGGGAGGGCAGTTAAGGTGTTGCTGAGTCCTGAAAGCAATGCTGGATGGCGGTATTAAAAAGATGGGAATAACAAAGTACATAATTTCAACTGCAGAATATTTAAAAGTGGAAATAACTTGCAAAATGATAAAATGCATCTGGATAAAGCTCTAAATGAGTTCACATAGCTAATGCAAATATTTTCACATTAATTTTTAATAAAATTGACCATATATAAAAAGTGTAAATCGTGTTAAATATTTAGCAATACTTCCATATTTGGGTAGTTCTTTTACTCTTTCCATCTCCTTGAAAAAATTGTTTCATACTGTTGCCAGTAATATTTCTTGTCACAGAAGATGCCATGGTGTCAGCAACAAGTGTGTATTCTAGTGGGAACGTTTTTACTGCACTGTTGGCTACTTCACACAGAAGGGAACTACTCAAATGTGAATGAATAAACATAAAGGGCTAATCACACAGCAGGATTTGTGCTTTGCACCACCTTGTGTAGTTAAAAACAGCTATTTCCTTCTGCTAATCATTTAATTCCATCTGTTGAAATCCTGCCAGCCACATGTCTAACGCAATCATAGAATTTGTACTTCAGGGTGTCATTCACATGTCTGCCATGCCTATGAATTTCTTCCCATGGATAATGCTGTGGTTGTATAAAATCATCTGTAATATAGTGAAAATGGTAGGTGAAACATGCCAATGGAGAAGCTGTATCTTCTTAAAGGAAGGGAAATTATTTCTTAAAAGAAAAAAAAAAATCTTATCCAGAAAAGAACATTTGAAAGATAAGTTTGCAATGAAAAAGTTAATATGTAGTGAACCAGCAAAAGAAAGGCTTATCCATACAAACTCATGTATACAAATTCAATTGCTAGAAAAGCCAGATTTAGTTTCTTGAGTAGTCTCATTTGTCCTTATATTCAAAATACTTACTCTGTGCAGATAATGCATCATTAATAATATTATGTGGCTACACAAAGATTGTATTATTGAGCATACATGACTTGCATAGTGACAGATTTGGCATTTTCTATACTTTAACCACTTGACTTTGTATCCTGTACAGCTGTCACTTAGCATACTTTGTGTATGTTTTCTGAGAATTCGGTTCAACAGGGAAAAAGATACACGGAGCTCCACACTGCATGCAAGTGTATGACTTGAATCTCCAGTCTTCCGTGTTACCTGCATATATTTCTGCACATTTAGTTCTACATTAGGCACACTAGGCGGCACTTGGAGAAAGTTTATTTTGACACAAAGGCGCACTGCTCAGGCTACACCCAAGTGATAGTTGCAGACTTCTCTCTCTCTTGTAGTCACATCTTTCTCAATTCTGAAGAACCTCTTGCATGGCCTGTACAAGGTCTGCAGACGGCAGACGGCTGGAGCCAGGCATCTCCTCCCCCCCAGCAAGTAAAACTGCTCTGGCAACTCCCAAGCACTCCCAGTGCAGCGTATGCTGCTGCTGCAGGTGTTGCTTTGGCAGCAGCGTGAGCTTAGCTCTTGAAAATGTTCATGTTCTGTGATCACTTTGTCAGACTGCCAACTTTCTTCCTGAGGAGAAAGACAAAATGGCTGAGGCTGAACTTTAAATGTTTTGCTAGCATAGATGCAATGAACACGGGGAAAAAACCCCCCACATTTCTATCCAACAAAAGTAGGAGGACAAAATATGCTGGGTAGACGTGATTTAGACAAGAAGTATTGCTATGGCTTGTGTCATTCAAGAAGGCAGTTTAATTATGGTGAAGAAACAGGTTTTTTTGCAAGTAGATATCTCTCCAGTAGAGCGCTTTATTGGTATGACTGTCCTCGCAAACTTGCTGCAGTTTCACTAGCCCTGAAACTCAGCCATAACACAGTGGTATTTCACAAGACAAGAAAAGACAGCGGAGTTTTCTTCTTGTTCAATTTCAAAAGCTATGTCAAATAAGTGTGTTAGACCAGGAAGAAAGAAGGTCAGAATAATCTCTAATAACAAAAAGTGTCAGTTTAAATGGAGATGTTGATTTCCATGATGACTTTACCACATATACATGTGAATTTATACACGAGTTCGCTCCTCTACATGATTTGTTCGGGTACAGCTGGCTGTTGTTCTGAAGAGCACAACATCAGCTCCTATGTGCTAAAATAAAGATTTAAAGAGGTGACTGAAACATTAGTGAACTTTTCTACGCTGTACTGCAAAGGCAACTAAAACAAGAAAGTTTCACTATGAAGTTTATGTTTGCTTCTTGCAACATTTTATTAAAATTTCAAAATGAAAGTAAAAATTACACTGCACTTAATGTTCATTTCTGAAAAACAGAAGGAGAACAGTGAGGCTGGAACTTGAATGTGTTTTATCACACAGAGATATTAAGAAAGTAAATGTTGGAAAATTAAGAAACTGACCAGAGTGTTTTGTCTGTTTATCTATCTCAACCGTCCCAGTTCTGTGTTGTCTTGCAGACAGGGCTATGAGGTTGAATGGAGCTCTCTTCCCTCTTCCCTGTGCATCTGTATGCTCAGGCTCTGGGAGGGGGAGCAATATTCACCTCCCGACTCCTATTCTGCCCCCCATGATGATGAGTGAGGAAGGGCTAGAAAGGAAGGGGGTGGAAGCTTTGACAATGTGTCAGCGGGTATTCCTGAGCAAAGGAGGTGAAAGGATGAGGTCCACACCTGGGAAAGTTCTGATTCACCACGGGATTCAGGATTCTTCCTTGTGTGTGGGGGGGGAAATGGAACTAAATGGTTATTTCTTTTACGATGGCATTCTAGCCCCATCCCGATATACTTCTCTTTATTTGCTCTGGCTTCCAAACTCAGACCATGGCTGCAAGATGTATTTCCTGAAGCATTTTCTTACTATTTTTACAAGTTTGGATTAGTTGCAAGCATTGATTTGTCTGTATTTATCATAGAAGTCTTGAAAGACAGATCCTGCTACATTTTAAACAACCATATACTCTATCTCCCACAGTTTTACTGAATACTGTGCTTTGACTTTCAGATTATGGTGTGTCTCAACAAGTGTAAGGTTCAGAGTGTGGTCTATGCTTAATAACTTCTAAGAGCTGCATCTAGAAAATTCAGTGACTAAAGAATCTAAGTTAATGAAATTGTGTAAGCAGTAAAAGGCAAGGTAATACATGAGAAAACTGGGAAGGTGATGAGTGCAGAATGGATCTAGTCATGGAGGTTCTAAATGCTTTCTGAGAAGTACCCAGTATTCAGTAATGCTTATCTCGGCTGAAATTCACTCTTTGATACCTTTTACAATAATATGATCAATCAGTGCTTGTAAGCCTTCAAAAAGTATATTGAAGAGCCTCTGTCCTCTTGTTTGGTGCTTTTTTTTTTCCATCCTCCAATTCAATGTATTGCTTGGAAACTACAAAGTTGAACTAATGGGAACATCTGAAAGAATCACATTGATCCACTTTGCTTGCAAGAAAACGTCAATCTGAACTGACAACAAAGATGAATCGAAATTACAACAGAAATTTGAAAACTTTAAAATTATCTGGGCACTATTTAAAAACTAAATATTGAATGTATGTTATGTGTCTAAATGGTAAATGATAAATATTTAACATTTAGCATCCTCTCTCATACAACATACATGCCACGCCATTTGAAAGTTATTTCACATGTAAATAGTGACACTCAAGAACGATTGACATCAGCACTGCCTCCGGTATGTGCTGTTATTTTTCAATGGAACATTTTCAATGCCTACATTTTCAAAAGTAAAATTCAGAAGCCCTGAATTGAAAAGAATAGCTACATTTTCTGAACATCAAGCCCTGTTGTGTCTCAAGTTTTGTGCCCACATATTCATAGCAATGTAAAGAAGTCATTACTCACTATTTGCTTCAGAAACTGCATTTGTATTTTCCAGGTAAAGGAACACTTTTTTTTTTATTTCCCGTGATAAGGCTTAATATAACATTTTAAAATGTTTATCTTAAACTCAGTGTATGCAGAATTTAGTACTGGAAATCTGGATTATTTTTATTTTAAAAATTTCTAGATAAACTCGTTTCACAAAAAAAAAAGTGTATACATATGCATATAAGTATGAATAAATACATAAATATAATATTGCTGATGCCAGTTTCTATCACGGAATGGGATTTTACTGTATGTACCATAAGGAAAGGAGATGTCTGGAATTATATAGCATATCTTCCACTAACTGCCAGCTATTGTTGCTCTCCTATTTGAAGGACACAAGCGGCTTGGAGAGGATTTTCTTTATTGTTTTGAAGGAGTTGGCTCTGTTTGTAAAGAAAACATCATGCTGAGCTACCAGAAGCAGCATTCATTCTCATTTGAAAGCAGGTCATGCATTCAGCTTTGTTCTCAATTTCCGAATAATCTCAGCAATATGCACCACACATGCTCCTTCAGGCCTCTGAAAGGACTCCTACTGGTAGCGTCCCTTAACACACTTGTTAGTGGTCTGGGCTTATTTTTCTTCTACTTCAGTTTCTAATTTTGCACACCTGCCACAACAAGGCAACCAAGAAGTCTGCCTATGTCATTAACACTGACTTTTTCTTTTTTTTTCAGGTAGAAACACTCAGCTTTTCCCTCAAAACAATGTGAAAAGTAGCATAATCACTGCAAATTCCATCATTGCTTCACAAAAAGTATTCACAGATAAAAACCAAAACCAAATAAACTGTCAGCATAATACTCAGAACAATGGATTTAACTGGGTATTCTCATCTTCAACACACCTTCCATTACGGAGAACACAACCTGGAATGTATTTAGATCCTATCGCCAAAGGCAGCTATTGTTGTATGTCAGTCAGTCACACACTCAACCTACTACCCCAAAGGCCCTCAAAATTGTGAAGAATTGATTTTTACTTTCAGGTCTTTTGTTTCTAAAAAAAACCACCAAAACCTGGCAAAATAAGCAGTGGCTGCAAAAGTTCAGAATAATACAATGGGTTCTTTTATGGGGACTTGTAGGGAGCGCTCCCCATGAGTGCAAAGATAACACTACCTGACTAAATACCCCTTTCCATTAAAAAGCACATCACCATCATCACCCAGAATGCCTTCAGTTTCTGTTTGCTAACCAAGAGGACACGGGTAGGTGAACTGTGCAGCTGTTACAAAAGAATGATTTATATGCTGGCATGTAAGGGATATCCCTATATCTTGCTACTCCATGTTACAAAGGCTGTCAGTTTTTTTAAAAGCATGTACCTGAAGTTTCCCAACTGTGTTAATGTAAATGAAGGAATCATCAACGAAAATAGATATTTCTCTGCTGTGCTCCTATCAGTGGTCAGTCACCCATAGTAAATTAAAAACATGCTAATTTGTCAGGAAAAGATGATAGCTGTTGTAGCACTTATAAAAACATAGACATTAATGGTGTTGGTGACCCTAGGCTATTTAATAACTGGAAAAAGATTAATATTATTTTTACCTTTAAGAAAAGTGAGAAGGAAGACTGGGGCACTATATGCCAATCAGCCTCATTTCAGTCCTTGGAAAGGTCATGGGCATGGCCTCTTGGAACCCATCTCCAAACATATAAAGGACAGGAAGTTAATAAGGAGCATTTAACATGTGTTTACCAAGAGCAAATATTGCTTGACCAACCTGTTTATATTCTGTGACGAAAAGTGTAGTTATACCAAGGAGGGGATTTAATATATTTTGACTTTAGTAAGACTTTTGACACTGTCTCCCACAGTATTCGCATCTGGAAGATGACAAAATCTGTGCCAGATAATCAAAACACCAGGTGAGCTAAAATTAGCTGGACTGCCAGCCTCACAGGGCAGTAATCAGTGGCTTGACATCTAGTTGATGGATGGTAATGAGTGGAACAGCTCCAGTATTGCTACTGTTCAACATCCCTCTCAGCAATCTTGGTTACAATACCAAGTGTGTGCTCCACAGATCTGCATACAGCACAAAGCTGGACGGGGGGAGAGGTGACACACTGAATAGCACAATTTTAATCCAGAGTTGATACACATGAGGGCCTGGACCACAGAAGCCTCATGGAACTCCATAAGGAGGACTGCAAAGCTTTGTGGTTGAGGCAGAGCGAGTCCATGCTACAGTATGAGCTGGGAGCTGCTGAGCAAGCAGTCCTGATGGAAAGTATAACCTGAGGGTTATAGCGGATGCCACGTTGTATTTGAGACATTCTTGGCAATGGTGTGGATGCATCTAGAATACCACGTCTACTTTCACTCCCCCTACCACCACTACCACACACACACCTTCAGTTAAGCAACAGAAGGGAGTCTGGTTCAAAATAATTGGGCGTATAGGTGACGTGATCTACGTGGAGAACTAAGGGAACCATCTTGTTTAATCCTGTGAAGAGAAAGCCAGTGAGTACTTGAATAACAACATGCAACTACTTGGAGTGTTACAAAAATGATGGAGATTAGTTCTATTAGAGTAGTGACAGAAAATACAAGAAGGGCCAAAAATCACAGATTGTGAGTAAGAACGTTCCAGCTGGACATTTGGAAAAAATTTCAGAGAGACTGTGGAGTTCCCTTCTTTTAGAGGCTTTCAAGATTTGGCCAGACAAAGCCATGACATGATCCAGCACTGACAACAGTCCTACTTTAAGTCAAAGTTGACCTGTAAATGATGTAGATGACCTGTAAAAGCACCTTCAAGCCAAAACTTCTATGGTTCTACAATTATTTCTCCTCATTTCACAAGGCTGCATAGACCTTTTATTACCAGTCTAATGAAGCTTTTGGAGAGAAGCTGGACTGTAGACGGAAAGACAGCCTCTGTAAGTGTTACTTAACCCATTAAATGCTGTTATTTTCAGAAGGACTGACCAGTAGATGGCAGATGTGCTTTAGTCTAATTGTATGCTAAGTAAGATGATACCAACCCAATGCCTGCAGCTACACTGTCAAATTGTTTTCAGGCATTTTTTTTCCTGCTGGAAAGAAGGATACATACCGGGGCCAGTCATGCTTGTTCCTGCTGGAATGAGTTTTCCCATTTTGGTAAAACTGGAATTTGTGAAGTTTGTAGCTGCAGTGAATGTTCTGTGTTGTCAAAGGGGTAGAAATAGGACTATGGCCTGAAGCAGGTGTACTCTCCAGCAGCAAATGCATCTGTCAATTTTTTGAGATTCTAATTCATATCTTTATCAGTCGTAACCACATAAGCTTAATCATTACTATATCATCTTCTGCCACATCTCATTCAAATATAAACACTTCTGTGCCAAAATTTTAACCCACATGCGTTTCCTCCTCCAAACTTTTCTTCTCCTCTGTGGTCCTCCTCTCTACTCACTCTCTTTAATTGTAGTATTCATGCCAGGAAGAAAGAAAAAGTTTTCATCCATAATTTAACCAGTCCATTATCAACTGAAGTTTCCTAGTTTCAAACACATGCTTATTTACAAGTCTTTACTAGAACCCCAGAATAAATTCCTCTGCAATTGCAGCCAAGTCAGTCTTTATTTGCTACTGCTTACTGATTGCTGTCTATAACCATACAAAACTCAAATGTTTCAATCATAAAAACTAATCAGTTTGGACTATAAGGAGACCTATGCTTGGACTTCACATGTGTTCTTGACTTGATGGGCATACTCTGGCAGAATCTAAATTTGAACGTGTGCATTACTGATATGTGCACAGATACCAGTTATTTCTTGGTAGGCTGCAGTCTAAACAATCTTCTTGTTGTACTACTAGATATCATCAGATTTGACTTGCATTTATCGACCCTCACATCGAAAGTCATCTCCTAAAATAAACAAAGGGAAAACCTACCTAAAACACAACCTGAGTTTTGTTATCTAATCTTAAAGGTACAACCACAGAGATAAAGTCACTCGTGCTAATTTTGCTTATGTGAGAGCTCCTACATATAAAATAGATACACTGAAAGCAAAATACAGTTCAAAAGAATGCGTATTCTAATGGTTAAATTAATTTGCTTAAATGAAGCAGCTTGCTCTAGAAGGAACTTTTCCACAGACTTTTCCAGACATTTTTTTCCTAATAAGTCAGAAGATATAATAGTTTATGAGCATGTTGTTTGATTTTATTTATTTTAAAATGACTATATTAAAACAAATATCAGGATATTAAACTCTAGTTCAGAAATAGAGGGGAATTCAGACAAAATACAATTTTATAGTCATATAAAATGACTAGCTGGTATTTATTGTAATTCGGTGAGTTATAGGCCACTGTTAGATATTAAACCTAAAATAGCATTGTTGTTCTCAGATTATACGCAGCATCTTAGAAAAGTATATTCTCAACTGGATATAACTGGAGTTCTATGTTACACATTATGTACATATGTATACTTATTGATACAGTGAGTCAGTAAACAAAAGAAAGACACTTACTCGTGTCTAACACACATTTCCCTTTGAAGCAGGGAAATACAATATTTCAGATGCCATTTTTGACAAATATGATCAAGTGACAACTTTTTAAGTCTATTCATTTTATACAGATTAGGAATAAAAATTAAAAGTTTGCCCTTCTTCAAAACAAGTGAAAATAGGAACAGTTACTAACTCTATTGCCCTTCACAGAAAACTGAATTTCTACCACTGTCTAACTTTCCCTACTATCTAATTTTTATTTCATCTTTCAGCCAGCCTGTACCAGAAGAATCCTAAAGAGTGCCTAATGTACCATGTCTGGTAGACTTCCCCTTGGAGAGAGTTTCAGGAAACAAGCCTCTAGATTCCCAGGATTGCACATCAATAATCTATACACTTAACTTTTCAGTTAAAACTGATTTGGTTTTCCAAACCTGGCAAGACCTGGAGTAAAAAACAGATGCTTCTCATTTTTTTCCCAGTGCACGCCACCTCTCCAGAGAAGATACTTCAAATGATACAATTAAGGCATTCCACAAGCTTCATATCATCCTGGTGTTTTTATAAGTTTACCATACTAAGATGACTTCAGTGCTCGCACTGCCGATGTAGTATCTAGAGTCCCATCTTAATTTCTGAATCTAGCCAGCTGCAGATATTGAAAACCATTGAGAGATTTACAAAACATAACACAAACCAAAATAAAGTTGTTACCAGTATAAAAGTGGGATAGAAAACTGGCTTAAACTTTACAATGTTGTGCTATAAAAGTCTTTAACCTTTTCTAAGCCTTGCTTTAAACATGGATGGAAAATCAATCTTTACTATTATTCTGGGCTTCAAAAATAACCAATTTACCTGAATAATGCCTTCTTTCCCTTTCTCTTCCACTTTCTTCCCCTTCCCCCTTTCCATTTCCATTTCTCTTTCTCTTGCCCTTGCCCTTCTCTGAAAAATAACAATCTGTACATCTGAATAACAATGTGAAACAGTTTGTGCTAAAAAAAAAATCACGTTGCAGTGAAGTCTCTTATTTTTTTCAGACCTACTTCCCCCCCCCACCCCCCCCAACATTTTTCACATGCAGGGTATAACAAAGCCAAACAGCCATAAGCTACACCGTAACTTTTTCAATAAATGCCCTTTAAAAACAAAGCAATCAACCAACCAATTAAACAGAACCTGTGGAAATTCTGTTGTTTCGTACAATGACTTGAAAGGTCCTGCCCTTTGAATTCTTTGTGTGACCAAAGTTTATAGACAAGTGAATGCAGTTTAGAAAAAGCTTTTCTTATACAGATAAGTTGAAACACTAATACTTCTATATTGGTTTTAAAGCAAGAAATAGTATTTTCCCTTGCTTTTATACTTCTTGTGACTATTTTGGATTGTAAAAATTGAGTACATTCATTTAATTATTCAAAAATACCCTCAAGGATTCTAGTAAACTGTGTCTTCCTGTCTGAGCTAGCAGTTTTCATATGAAGCACAGTCCTTTTTCTGACTTGTGGGCTGTCACTCAAGATACAAGGTAGTAACGTTTTTTTATGTTTGCAAAATGCCAGTAGGTTATAACTCTGCAAAAGAGTAAATAAAGGATATTTTAAACAACAATATGACAAACATTTTCAACCATCACATTATATGGCCTGTTAATTTAATACAACAAAATAGAGAAATCTTTTTAAAATGTTATAACTTTTATGATAGATTTATTGCTGCTTTTGTCAGCTATAACTATAAAAAGGCAAAGCCACTGTCAGTGTTATGTGTGCCATTTGTGTACATGCACTCAGAAGATGTATTTTAAGAAGGAAAAAGAAAAAAGAATGCCACAAATATCACAAAGTTTTGAAGACAGTAATAGTAAAAATATCAAAGGTGGTGTGTGTTTGAATCACTAGTGTTGTATGCTTTAGTATTCCATATGGAATCCTGAATAAATAAACAGCACATTACATCTTAAAGCACTGTGAAATTTTAAATCTTGTTCCAGGTGTTGGATTTTATTTGGGCATGCATGTTTTGGGTAATGTTGAATTAAATATTCTCTGTGTGTGGCTAGAAAAAACCAAAATGTTCTGTTACAGGCACATTCCCAACTGTTCAGTCACTGCATCTTGTATAATGGGGACATGAACGCAATTCCCGGTAGCTATTCTTATTTGGCTTCTGTTTCACGAAGTCAGAAAACAACTTAGGTAGAAAAATAAAAAACAAAACCCATATATACATGGGGTAGAGGCATCCTGTGTCTTTTCAAGCAATGAATTTTTTAAAAGGTTTGCTTAAAAAAAACAGAACATAACAATTGACAACAGCCATTCAGATATAAGCTTTAAAATGGTTTTATTCTGAGACTGGGCAGCTGGGTGATTTGTACTAGATTTGTGTTTTGCTTTTGGGTGTGTTTTTTGCCTACTAGTTTTTAGTGCCTCATTTCCAGACGCTGTTGTCTGCATTTTTGTAGACAATGCTAATTCGCTAGCAGATTGTACTTTACTGTTGAATTTTAGAACTTTAAAATGGTACGGAATGTGTGTAATTTTAACTAGATGCCGTACTATCATTGTAGTTACCACTAGCAAAATGCAACAAGAAAGAACACGCACCTATTAAAAAAAATGATAACCATGTTTGGGATATGTTTATTAATGCCTTGCCTTTCTTCATGCTCCGCCTTTACCATTTTCAACTTTTTGTGTTTCTATTTTGCTATTTAATTGGCAAAATGCCTCTGTAGATGTTTTAAATGGTTTGATATAATGTTTTAATATCAATATACGTATCCACTTGAGTGACAGAATGATAATTTTTCTCTACTTTTGCCCAGAAGCACTAGTGGACCCAGCTATAGCAGCGATTCCATCAGGCATATTGCACACATTAAACATCTTTAGACACTTTTATTTTGTTTGTTTTAAACACTCATTCCAAATCCTGTGATCTTGACCTTCTGGTAAATTTGCCAGTATAGCAGAAACCTGTCTAAAATGGATGTGTTGCCTATTTACTACTATGATATTTCATGCAATATCACATAAAAAGAGCAACGTATCAAGTTAATCCTATTTGATTAAGCAAGGGATCAATAAGGCACACAGTAACCAAAAATTTATTAGAAAGTATGCAAGCTACAAGCACCAAAGCTTCTTCCCAAGAAGATTTCAAAAAAATATTTCTAAAATAATTCAGAACTATAATTCACTTGCAGAACTACTGTTGGTTTTCTTTAAATTACATATTGACATTTTTATGATTACAGTTCTGGTTTTAGTTGATAGTGTAGAGATACGTTGAGAAACAGTTAACATATGCAGTTTATTAAACTGATCATTTACTTTATATTAGCATGTAGCATAATAAAGCCTATGATGTACTTGTTCTTTTTGTCCCTTATAAGCTTGTCACATGTATAAGTAGGGAATTTTACTATGTATCTGTATATACTAAGGAATTTTACTATATATACTGTAAAATAAAAGATGTGATACTAGTTTTTATTATATTATTTCTTTTCCTAGTATTTTTTGCATGGAGACACAAGCATTTGTCATTATAAAATGGAATAAATGGTTAGAAATTTTCATTATCATAATTACCTATTCTTCTTGCTCTGACAGTAAGAATGGTATTTTGATTAAATAAAGAAGTGCAATGCAATGAAAAATCACGCATATATATACTTATATGTATATTTATAGGTAAACTAATTATACATGGAGTGCTATAGGAACATGTGAGTATGCCAACATTATTTAATGATTCTCCATGGAAACTACAGTTTAATAATCAGCCAACTTACGAATAAAACTGAAACACCTGTGTTTCCTCTCGTCCCAGCATCAATGAAGTGCTGGTTGTTGTTATTATGGGAGGAACAGAGAATGGCAAAGAAAACGTTATGCCGCTGTATAAATCACAGATTGTCCCATAGCTTGGATACTGTCTGTACTTCTTGTCCCTTTGTGTCAGTAAAGGCAAAATAGAAATTAAAAAGCCTTGAAAAATGGCAACAAGGATGACCAGAGGTCTGGAATGGCTTCTGAAAGAGGAAGGACTAGGAAAGCCAGAAATCTTTACCCTGGAAAGGAAGGAGCATGGGGCAATATGGCAGTGGCACACAAAATCAAGGACAGGATGGCGTGGAATCAGCTTTTTATTCTCCTTTTCCATACTAGAACTAAGGGACACAAAATAAAGCTAGCAGGAGCAGTACTTAAAATTTGAAAAGGGAGGCATTTTTTCATGCTACAGGCTTGACCTGTGGGTCTGCTTGCTGAATGGTATTGTCACGGAACAGCTGATGTTGGCAGGGACCTCTGGAGACTGCCAAGTCTACGCCCCCGCCTCAGAGAAGAGGTTCATGTAGGTTCAAGGGAAGACTCTGTAAGTACTTAGAGACTCACTAACTTCTGCTGAACAAACTACAACATGGTCAGGAAAATCCCTGTTTGAGGGAGCATGGGAGAATACTGCAGGACAAGTAATATGCATGCACTTTTCATATTCTTTCCTGGCAATCCACTTAAGGCCACCCTTGGAAACAGCATACAGGGTAAGGTGGTTCTTGGCTTGAACCAGTACATCCATTCTTGTATTTTCATGTCACTTAATACATACACAGAATGCAAAACCTAATGCTTCACTAAATGTAAAGAACTAAGCATTTGATTATGAAATCAGCAAGTCATGCAGAAAATCTTTTAATCTACATATAAATGGAGGAGCATCTATTTTCACACAGAAGAGACTGAGAAAGAAAGACAGTACTGTGTACATACAAACAGCACATAAGAAAGTAAGAACTTACTGTTTTACAACTTGCCTGTTTTAAGAGATTCTGATGTTCCAGTGAACTGGAGTCAGTCCTTCCATATCATAAAATGACTTTCTTCTTACACTTATCTCAGTGCTCTGAGAAACTTAGATACATAGCGCTGTGTAATGTGTACTCTACAACTTTGGTCAGATCTTGCAAGCTGTCTATCAACCGCTAAATGAAACATAGCTTTTCAGTTAACAGTCTTCCAACAGAAGCGTGCCTCTTCTGTTACACAGTACGTAACACCTGAGTTAGTCTCAAAACGAATACTGTACCATTAAGTCACTCTTTGGGTTGATGGGGGCACACAGCTGTGCAAATGCTCCACATGTTAAGCCGCCTGAAGTACAGGAAAACCTTTTGGTTATTGCCTGGAGATACAGCTGACATGAATAGCTACGAAGAATAGTTCTATTTCCTTCGGGATGAAGGACTGAATGTACGGTACTGATAAATGATATTTCTGTTTAAAAGACAGTTTCTTACATACATCACATTTTGTTTTGTGATCTAGTTGACTAGGAAGTCATAGGGAAAATGCTTATGCAATATACATTCTTGGCAATAGTCGGAAGCATTCACAGTGTTTTCTATTATTGAATCTCACAAAATTTCTGTCTTAGTTTTCAAGGTGGACTCCATCATCACAGCAATCAATGCATTTGCCAGCTTCAGACTGGATTATTACAATTTGCTAAGAACAATTTCTTACAGAGACACGCAAAGCCCAATTAATTCAAAATGTGACTGCACCCATCTTAAGTAGTGTTTCTTCAAGAGCAAACTATATTTTGCTCTTAAAGCAAAATCTGCAGCAGCTTTCCATTTAAATATATGACTGTCATTTATCAAACCCTAAACAACTTCGATTCTTCAAAATCATACAGATTAAATCCTTTTGCATACCATGACAGAATTAAAAAGCAGCTTTTTTGGATACAGTTGCCTAGGTTGCATCCCTAGGCTCCCACCACAACTATCTCCTTTATACTAACAATATATTGTCTACCTTATACATGCTCTAAGAGAAATCATTCTTCTTCATCGTTCCTTATCTTATATGCAGTCTGCATGCCGGAGCTACACAGTAATAAGTTTTTCAGACTCCGGTTTTCTGCTCATAGAGCATGTCCATTCTTGAATTGTTTTAATCCCTTTCCTGGACCCCTGCAGATGCCCTAGCTAGTTATGAGGCCTGGTACTCCAGTGGGACACCTTGCTTACACAGATAAAGCAAATTAAAATAGGAAACTGGAACTGGAAACAAGACATTTTAAAATCTAAACTTTGTTTCCTTATCAGTAGAATACAAGAATATGAATGTACTGATCTTAGTTTATTTTTACCAGCTTTTCCTAAGCAGCACAAGAATAAGATTGTAGGACAGTTTTGGTTTTTAATTATGTTATACACATGCTCCAACTGTGGCAAGAAAAGCATTAAATAAAGAAAATATATAAAAGAATGTAAATCAAATATTTTCATGAGCAATTTGATTTCACTGAGAGAAAGAAAAGGGAAGAATAGTTACAGGAAGAAAATGAAAGGCTTTTCTGAGTGCCAAATGGCAGATGAAGAATTCCAAGGAAGAAAAAAAAAAAAATTAAGTTGCTTACAGGTTTTGTGGATATCTTTTCATTGATACTTGAATTCTATCTAATATGACACGCTCCGTCATAATACCAGTCCCTTATCCTTATGAAAGTCAGAAGTCAGGCTAAATTATACAGATTTCATATTCTTGCCAGCATAATTTTTAACACTTGAAGATGTCAGAAAGTGGTATTTTTTAAAGATTTCGACAAGATGTTGCAAGGATACTAGCTGATGTATAAAATGTATTATCATGACTGCTTTTGACAACATTATTTGCCCCTTTAACTTAGTATTCAAGTAATTATTAGGCTATGTTATTTTACAAATGCTAGTGAATGGTTGGTTAAATATGAGTCAAAGGTCCTTCAACCTTTTCTCATAGACATGTGAGATTATAAACAGCAGTATCCACCCTTTCACTACTTATCATTGCCTTCATTACAATCAGTTAATAGTCACAAATAAGAATGAGTGGTAGATATCATAATAAACATTTTAAAATAATTGCACATTATTTGGAGGAAATGTAGAACAACATATTCCTATTTTAGAATTCTCTCTTACTAAAACCTCATGAGCTGGAAAAAACCCTTGACATTCTGTTGATCAGGTGTTCTGTTGATTGAATAGTCACTCCTACCTGCCCCTAGAATACAAAAATCAAGCCCATAGACTTGTCTTCTGAGTGTAAACTAATCTCTCAAAGGTGCTGCCAAAAAAGCTCCAGTTCTGAACCTAATAATGTAGTTAAATATTCCAAAAAGTAGATTTAAAAAGCACCAGTCTCACTTTATGAATCAAAGGATAGGGTCAAACATACTTGTAACCCTACACATTTCTAAGACCAACAAACTTATCTTATACCACTAAATACATTTAAATTCTGAAAAAAAATTACTCAGAGTGGACGACAAAAGACAGAATGGCATCAAAAATTACTTGTTTTCCCTAACAAAAATATTACAACCAAATGTTGCTCTAATGTGCTGAAAAAGTACAATGAAGCTATATTCAACAACTTAATCTAAGGCAAGGCCTGTCATAAGATTGTTGACATTATTTTCACCTCATCAGGCTGGAAGCACTGCACAGATAATCCTTGTCAAGATAGTATGACTTCTGAACCTACTCAGCAGGAAGTACCTGAAACACACATTTCAAAAAAATCTCAATGCAAGCATGAGTGGGGAGGGAGGATTTTTTTTAATTATTATTATTTTACTTTAACTCCCAAGCCAAACATACTGAATGGTCTGGGACCAAAGATAGAAAAGTGAGGAAGAAGCCACTGTGGATCAAATACAATGAAAAAGATCTGAATATTTTATATGGAACAGTTTCTCTTCCTTAAAATACTTGGAAAATACTATGAAAAGGCTTCAGAATTACTATTACATACTCATTATAACAACCATATGTAGGTTGGGTTGAATTGTCTTCTGAAAGCCCCCCTGAGCCCAATGATAGCTTTATTATTAATTTGCTAATTTATATAGTGTTTGTTGTTGTGGCAGCCAGTTCCTTTAATTAAGAAGACTAAAATACAAAGCAAGGTAGGTGGGCATCCTTTCAGATGGTAATCTGTTTCCTGAAGTCCTGATTCAGTGGCAGCCTGCCCAGGATAGAACTGAATTACAACTCCCAGCACCCCTCTCATTTCCAATGAGTTGTTTTAATTTTAAACCAAGGGTTTGAAGACAGAAAGATACTTCAGATAACACACAATTCAAGGGCTATCCCAAAGGGTATTTTTCATATTCATTTCAGAAAGAAGCCTGTAGGGTTGTTCGTGTAATTAATTCCCACATAATTCAAGAAAAGTTGAACCATTCACTGTACTACTGGGTAAAATATCACATACGTCATAGCTGAATCCAGCAGTGCTGCCCACAGTTAAAGCAGCCTGACACTTACCCATTACTGGACACTCTTCGTTATTTGCTACTTCCAGTTTTACCAGACATAATACAACTACCCCAAGCCACATCCCCAAAACAAGGAGACTCTAAACGATACTGGATTTTGTCTTTCCTTCTGCCCATTCCACAGTAAGCGTGTAACAAGCATTAAGACTTATTATTCATTTGAATATCTGTGGCATTTTGCTAGTGTAGGAGCTATTTCTCCCTTCCTTATTTTCAATTATTTTGCGTTTCCATCTCCCATATCACTTTTATTCTCCAGTCTGTACATGAGTTTTGTTCAGACTGCTTAAAGCAAGTGGAAGGCATGGTAGAAATGGAGTAGTGTTCACATCGTAATGTTTGCAATACAGGAGAAAACCCGACTTAATGATCTTTTTATGTTTCTTATTTCCACCTTGTACGCACTACTTGGAATGGTAGCAGCTACTGAAGGATAAGAGAGTTACGTCTGTCTTCTGAAGCATATCAACATAGAAGAGGCAATCAGCTGAAAAAAGTCCTTTCTCTGAACTCCCTCAGAAGAAATTTATATCAAGTAAGTCACTTTTGCAGCATAACAACCATGCCTCACATAAATCTACCTTACTGTAGCCTTACATCACTCATGAAAACCTTCGTGATCTTGGCAACACTAAAAAAACTTATTTTTATCACAATTCTGGACTCTGAACAGCTCCTCCTGATGGCCAAGAGCTCAGAAGCAAGTGCAAGGTAGTTACCCTCACAATGTTTGGAATAAGTTCCCAGGCAGAAGAGAGAAGACATATAAGTAACTACATTTAATTCAGAAGAAAGAAGAAAGGATGCTGCAGCACCCAAAGCTTGAAAATAGGAGGCTACAGTGAACATGAGCCGGGGAAGAAGAAATACGAGAACTCACAGGATTGAGTGTTCAGACTGGTCATCAAACAATAGGGGCTAAACAAACTACCAGACATCTGAGCCACAGAAAATAGCCTTTGTGCAGGTAGCAGCCCATTGCAGGAGTATGCTCATGTGAATTATTTTAGCATGTATTGAGAGGGTTAAACTAAACCATAATATATTTCAATTATCATGGGACAAATACTTTTTAATATCTTCATTAATGACATACTAGGATTGAGTGCATCCTCAACAAGTTTGCAGATCACACCAAGATGAGTAGGCCAGTTGTTTAGCTTGGAGAAGAGGAGGCTGAGGGAAGACCTCATTGCCCTCTACAGCTACCTGAAAGGAGGTTGGAGAGAGGTGGGTGTTGGCCTCTTCTCCCAAGTGAATAATGACAGGACCAGAGGAAATGGTCTGAAGCTGCGGCAGGGGAGGTTTAGGTTAGATATTAGGAAGAATTGCTTTATTGAAAGAGTGGTCAGGCACTGGAACAGCCTGCCCAGGGAGGTGGTTGAGTCACCATCCCTAGAGGTATTTACGAAACATCTAGTTTTGGCACTTCAGGGCATGCTCTAGTGGCAGAGATTGTAGGTTGTTTGTTTGTGGGGTTTTTTTTGGGTTTGTTTTTTTTTTTTTGGTGTGTGTATGTTTGGACTCGATGATCTCGAAGGTCCCTTCCAACCATGAAGATTCTATGATTCTATGATTCTCTAGGGAATGGATGCCATCCATAGGCACCCTGACAGGCTTGATGAGTGGGCCCCACACAAATGTCATTAAATTCAACAAGGTCAGGGCAACCCCCGGTATCAAAACAGACGGAGGGATGAAGGGATTAAGAGCAGCCCCGAAGAGAAGGACTTGCTGGTACTGGTGGATGAAAAGCTGGACGTGATCCGGCAATGTGTGTTTGCAGCCCAGAAAGCCAGCCGCATCCTGGGCTGTGTCAGAAGCAGTGTGGCCAGCAGGTCGAGGGAGGTGATTCTGCCCCTCTACTCTGCTCTGGTGAGACCCCACCTGGAGTACTGCGTCCAGCTTTGGAGCCCTCAGCACAGGAAAGACGTGGACCTGTTGAGGTGGGTCCAGAGGAGGGACACAAAAATGATCAGCGGGATGGAACACCTCTCCAATGAGGACAGGCTGAAAGAGCTGGGGTTGTTTTGGGGAGACCCTATTGCAGCCTTTCAGTACTTAAAGGGGGCTTATACGAAAGATGGAGAAAGACTTTTTACCAGGCCCTGTCGTGACAGGACAACGGGCAATGTTTTTAAACTGAAAGAGGGTAGATTTAAAATGTATATAAGGAAGACTTTTTTACGAGGGTAGTGAAACACTGGAACAGGTTGCCCAGAGAACCTGTGGATGCCCTGTCCCTGGAAACATTCAAGGTCAGGTTGGACTAAGCTTTGAGCAACCTAATCAAGTGAAAGACATCCCTGCCCCATGGCACAGGGTTGGACTAGATGATCTTTAAAGGTCCCTTCCAAATTCATAATATTCTATGATTCTATGATCGTGAATATAATTATTTTATCTCATTTGACATGGAGATTTTATGTTAATTTTTTTGTGTGTCTCTAGTGTAATTGTAACGTCACCATTTAGTTGTAGGACAGAAACTAATCACTGATGATGATCCTCCCAGATTATGGAAAACAATGCCAGCAATCAGTGTAAATATTTGCTTAAGTTACAATAACAGTAATTTCTGGCTGTCCATTTGACATTTGCCTTGTTAATCCCGTTGAATACTAGTGTAAATCTGCAACAATTAACAGAAAGATACAAACGATCAACAGGTGGAAACTGAGCCACAGACTGGAAGTAATACATTTGTTTCTTAATCTTCCACATTTCATAAGAAGTGAAATTAGTTCCATTTCTTATAGTACCTTATAAAGCTATCAAATTGTTACACACAACTAAGAACGATCATTCTTGCCTCAGCAGGTGTTTTTTTTCAATAAAACTATTATTCTTAGCTTCAATTTCGTCCATCAATCAAAATCCAGATATTGAACACATGTTTGTCTAGGGAAAGATATTTATGCTTCATTATTAAGTATTTTCTTAGTATTTACTATTTCTACAAAGGTAGCAGTTGAATAGGGCCTTAGATAATAATTGTGAGTTGATATATTTTTTAGATGTAGTAGAGAATAATGTATACAATTTATAGAGTAGCTTAATTTTAAAGGAGTTTCGCTATATTATGAGTATATATGGTATAAAATTACATGCATTTAGTCGGAAACCTTAAACAGCCAGAGAACGATGATGATGGATCATAGGAGATTTCTTTGGATATATGTCTGTGCACTTATACTATACAAACTAGCTGTCCTCTAAATTTGATTGCAAACTTTGAGTACAAAACACAAGAGTACATACATACCCGTAAACATAAAGATTTTAAATTTTTTAGGGTTGGTTTATATTAGAAGTTTCCACATATAATTCTGAAAAGCAGTAGAAGACAAATTTCCAGAAAAAGGGTCTGATATTAAACAGTGAATAGTTTAAGACAACAATATTTTTGAGCACTAGATTGAGAATCAAATTCACATGAGTTCACGTACTGCATGTAGTAACACCACCACCCTGAAATCTTAGCAAACCAATGTTTATTAACTAAAGCAGTTATATGACAGTATTCACACTAACCTGCAATGAAATGTTCTTCCAGGTCCATCAACACATACGCCTCCATTGGAACAGAGAACCGAGTTCAGTGTGGGCTCACTGCAAACATCAACATCAACTTCACAAAACCTGCCAGCGTACCCACTCAGGCAAGTACAAACAAATGCGTTGACTGAATCTTGACAAGAACCTCCATTAATGCAGGGAGCAGACTCGCATTCCTGAGGAGAGAAATAATAATACATTGACTACACAGCTTTAAAACACATTACTTATTCATTCATATCAACAGCAAGTGCAAGAGACTGAATATGGAGATTAGAGAGGGTTGGACTTTTATTGTATCATAGGTCTCTAATTTGGGACAATTTTTGTTTAAACAGAGATCCTTCGATTATAACTCACACTCCTGAAACTATGCTTGTTCCTACTAATTAATCTTGGAGAAATGCAAATACGTTTTTATATAAGCAGTCTTACAGCCGTAAGTATGTGCTTCCCACTCATGATTCCTTTATTAAAATTTTAAAGCATGTTTTTGAGCCATAGTTTATACAATTACTCCTAAGTTTTTATAGCAGGGCCTACTACAGTGAAAAAAGGCGCATTTTAGTAAGACAATTCTGGACAGAATTAAAAATTACTTATATGAACCAACACACACAAGCCTTTTATCAAATATTTGCTGATAAATGCTTTCTTATTATCAGTTAATGCATAATATTGCAAATAGAAACATGTGGAAATATTTGTGTTCACATAATAACAATTCACTCTGATAAAGCTAATGCAAAAGTCATCAAACTCAAACCGTGGAAAGTAGCAGCAAATTAATGTTTCTCCAGAATTATAGGAGAATTTAGTTAGTGCAATTGCCAGTGCAAAAATGTGATTTTGCCCTTGAGCACAGAGACCTAGTTTTTGCCTATATCCCAAGTTTTATTTTGCTCCTGCCACCCAAATAGTCTAGCTAAATCCAGTATTTTAAATTTATTCTCACACTGCTGTAACTTTAGAAGGTTTAATTCTTTAAGGATATCCAAGGGCACTTAGATTTCCTGCAGGTACTAGAGTCGCTTTGACAGAATGTAAATTCAGATATCCATGGGGAATTATGAGAAAACAACTTATTTTCCTATAAGCTCTCCAGCTGGGTGTCTATAGGATGATTTATTAGTGAGCATTACATAAAATAATTGAATTACACATCCCACAGGAAGATGGGGATATTTCTACAGACTACCATAAATCCTGTATCTATGTTCTAGAAGTAGTCTTTTGCTATATTAATTACATTTGTTGTTGTCAAACAGAAGTCTTCTTTGTTTTGTTTATAAAAAAAATCTCAAATCACAGTTCCAACTTTCTGGCTTTTTTTTCTATTCCAGTAACTTCTCTTGTCTAGTCTTCTTAATTTGTATTCACTTGTATCCCTCCCTGCTACTTCTCTTTGCTTATTAGGAGAACAAATTAAACATCTATCAATTAATAGATCAATTTTTTACCTAATTAAAATTCAAAAAATATCAAAATCATCAAAGTAACTAAGGATAACTTCAGTGCTCAGAGAAATGTTCACAGCTTCGACTCAATACACCATCACAGCCATACTAAATTGCAAACTTAATGTAAAACCTTTTCATTTTCCTCTATGGAATGTATTGTTCTTGTAAAATTTTACAAAACCGCCCACAGTAATTAGTTTGTACAGTAATATAAAACCCAGACAGTTTGTAAGAAAGAAATCACTCCTATCACTTTCCAATTTATTTTGATGCGCTGTAATTAAAAGCCCATCTTCAGACTTGCAAAAAAACAGAGTACACTCTGTTACCAGAGAAGGGCTAGTCTGCACTGTTCTTAGGCAAGAAAATTGTTTCAGTGAACAGACACACCATTATGTTAAAAATGCCACACATAACTTTATGCCAAAGTAGGTGAGCTACCACACCACCACTAAATGCTCTAATTCATAGTATAAAAGAACAAGAACATTAGATGGCAAACTGAAGTTGCAACATAGCTATGACCAACTCCTGCCTATCTTAGATCCTGCCAGGGACTGACTTCACAGCCTGGCATTAGGGAACAGCTGGCTCTACAGAGAATCCCCAGCTACCGTGATTCCCTGGAGACAAGCTCACCTAACCAACAATACCATTTCAGTTTTGTCTTTCTTTTTATTATGGGAGATTGAATCTTAACTATAACCCCTAACCAGAGAGTTCCCAAATTAAAGCAACATTTCAGGGACTCCCAGTCCAAGAAACACGCCCTCTCTTCTTCAGTAGAGCCCAGGACAAATACTTTCTTGGGCACCTCAGGTGCCCAGTTCCCAACCTAGTTAGATATCCTTTATCCTTTTCTCCCCTAGAAGTGATCAGATCCTGCAAAAACAAAATTGCTTTTGAATAACTAAGAAACCTGAAAATTACCAAAATGATATTCATAAAGATGGGTCATTTTAGCTTTTCCTAAACAAAAATTTGTTGATCTATAAAAATGTCACAATTGCTCATTTATCTGTACTTCATTTTGTACCTTCTTATTTTCAATGAGTCTTTTTAAACTTTACTAATTTGGGTCTGGAATTTAAAAATGCATAATTTTTAAGCTTCACAGCAAGTCTTACTCTTACAGTAATCCTTCCAAAATGTTACAAATAACCTGTTTAAGTAAAACAAACAAATATCACTATCACTCCTGCCGTCAGTGAGAGCAGCACAGGCTTGGTCCCTTAAAAATTTACAGTATTTGGTTGGCAGATACAGAGAATAAATACCAAGTTTAAATGGTGACAAATAACTCAAGCTAACAGACTGAATGTTGTTCATCTGCAGATAAATACGGATGACTGCAATTTTGTGCCACTAGAATCAAACGTTTGCCATTATCAGAAAAGAAACCTACTTTGCAATACCTCACTCATCATGAGGCCAGTTTCTGTTTCATTTTTCTCTTTCCCCTCTCCTCTCCCACACACAAAGAACAAAATACCAAAATGAAACTCGCCCCCAAGATCACAAAATCATTTCTAACAACATTTCAAAATTACTTTCAGTTCCTCATTGGAGTTCTCAGCAAAAATATCCCATTTAGAAAGCAGAGAAAATGCTGAGATGTCCAGATACCACCGGCAGTCATAACAGCGAAAGACTGAGGGGCAGTAACGGGGAGGACAGCTTTTCTTTCTTTGACTTTTCTGTTTGATTCCTCAGGACTGTCTACAAACAGCGAGTACTCTTCTTTTATTATTCTCTCAGATGCCTTTATTTCTTTCAAGCAACGCTTTCACTTTTAGTCTCCTCTGAGAACACAGAAAATCTCATCCTTTGACTGGGGCCTCTCTGGCTCACTCAGGGTGTGAACAGGAGACATAAGCCTTCCTGTTGTGTACGAGCTCTGTGTGTGAGCTTCTCCAAATTCACAATTAGCCTGGCCTCATAGGCCTATTGTACTTTTGCCCGAGCAGTAACACACTATTCCAGGCTTTGCAGATTGCTTCCTTTAAGAAAACAAACTGAAATAATTCAGGTATCCCTCTCGTCCAGCCCTGTTAAAAGAACTTTACATGGCAATGTTTTGTTTGGGGGGGGTGGGGAAGGGGTGGCCTCTGTGAGGAGTGGCCAGGGCTGCCCCTGCTGGACACAGCCGCCTCCAGCCAACCCACTGCAGGACATGGTTGAGCCCCACAGCCACAGTGGTGGTGCCTCTGGGAAAGTGTATTTAAGAAAGAGTACAAAACATTGGGCAGCAAAGCATCACAGAGAGGAGCGAGGAGAAAGCGTGAAAAACAGTCTTGCAGACACAAAGGTCAGAAAAGGAGGGGGAGGTGGTGTTTCAGGCAATCTCCACCAGAGAGGCACCTGGACAAGACCACTGTGAAGTGGGCTGGCCCCCTCCAGCCCATGCAGGACCAGAGTGGAGCAGATATCCACATTCTACGTGTGTGAACACCACGCTGCAGCAGAAGGATCTGCCTGAAGGAAGCTGCAGTCCATGGAGAGCCCACGCTGGACCAAGCTCCTGACAGGAGCTGCAGCCCGTGGAGAGGAGCCTGCGCAGGAGCATGTTTTCTGGCAGGTTTGGAGGAAAGTGGTTTAGCTTTTTATTATCAGCCAATTAAATTAATCTTCCTCAAGCTGAGTCTGTTTTGGTGACCATGACCAATCTCCCTGTCCTTATCTTGATCCACAAGCTTTTCTTCTCATTTCCTCCCTGTCCTGATGAGGAAGGGAAGTGCAGGAGCAGCTGGGTGGATGTCTGCCAGCCAGTCAAAGTTAACTCACTACACCTGTTTATTCATAGGCTGTAAAACTTTCCTTTCTGTCGTATCAGAGCAAGTAACCTGTCCAAACTGAGTTGTATTGCCTAGTTTTTTTCTGTGGCCATCATTGCCCTCTATCTTTTCCCTTTTCTAGTTTGTTCCCTTCACAGGCAGCTTCTGTCAAATCAGGGCTGCAGTCATCCATCTCCAAGAAACCAGAAGGCCAGAAGACCTGCTCCTCAGGCCTCGTCAGGTTCTTCCTACTCTAAAGAGATTTGTTCCTTCAATTGTTACCGAAAAAAAGATAAGTGCCCCTTACTAACTTCAGCTGGGGTACTCTGCTCACTCCTCACACATCATCACATCTGTAAGTGATACCCAGTACACACTTTACAGCATACCAATACTCCCCTTTCCTAGCTCATCCTTTAGAACACAGCTTCAGTAAGCTCCCTTATAAATAAATGAAATTATTTTACAAAATAGAAATTATACAATTGTGATTATATGTATAGAGTTTTTATCAACTCTACCTGACACACTTTATTCTCATCCAGCTATCTTTGAGTTTTCTTGTATCTGATCTCCTTAGAGTAAGCAGGAGGGCTCCCTTTCGGTAAGTGCTTCTTTTTCTGAGTCTGCTTTTTTCAGTGAAGCATAACTTTTCTCATTTTGATCTAACAGGGAGTCCTTTGAGTTTATGTGTTGTTAACAGGCAATGACCTTGGAAAAGATTTGAAAGTTATAATGGACAAGCTGTCAACATGAACTCCCATTGCAATGCTATGGAAAAAATTGCTACTGCTATCCTTAAGTCTTCAGAGAGGGGAACTGTGACTTACACTTAGACAAGAGATTATTCCTCTTTTAATGGCTAGGGGAAACTGAAATATTGTGCCAAGTTCTAGAATCTGTTTATTATAAAGGATGTCGAAAAACTGAGAATATAAAATGATTTAGGTACTAGATAAAATGCTTTAAAGTACGCTAAGTCTAAGGAAAATAGCACTTAACAGAATTTTTAGGACAGAATTTTTTTTCAAGAACATTATTACATCATATATCTCATTTTCTCATGATACTGCCAAAACCATAAATAATATAAATGGGTTAAAAATTATTAGACAAATTCATGGAGTACAGGTCTGTTTCTAGCTATTAAAGGCAATAATTATTGTGAATTCTTGCTATAAGGAGTTTCAGAACTCTTGAAGGCTCTATGAGTGTTCCTAGGTTTAGTTTATCACCAAGAAAACTGACAGAGAGATAGATAATGGCAGTGCAGTTATTTTCAAAAAAAGTATTATACATTAAGAGTATTTTAACTCACCAAGAAAGTCAGTACAAAAACAACTACCTGAATTCCCAAATCCAGATATATCCAGCTAAGTCCTACTTTACTACTGAGAGGCAGCCACTGTAAAACTGTCAAAAGTAATTGATCTTTCACCTCCTTATTTTTTAAAGAAACACTGGATGCATCTCTAAAACATATAGTTTAGGCAAACGTAAGTTAAATACAAGCATTAGTTTCCATGAGGCTCTAAATGAAAGGAATATACAGACTTCTGAGATGAGAACAGAACGGTGATCTTCTGGGTTCATTTTTACTAAATTATTGTTGCAGTGCATGTAAGTCCTCATTTATTTTCTTAGCATAGTAAGACAATTAAAAAGTCGAGGCAAAAAAGTGAAAGAATATTAAGATTTCTAATTATGCAACTCCTTTAAGGGTAGGTTTGGTTAAGAATCCTTAGTTCAAACAATGCAAAACAAGATCCACTACATTAACTAGAGCACAATAATGTATTGTTTCTTGTTCTTTGAATGTCATGGTGTAGTAAATCTTGTTTGTACTAGGAAAGGAATGACTGTCCCTTAAGAGAGCCCACCTGGCATGGCACACTCCACTGGTTCTGCTGGCAGGGAATTGTTCTGAAATCTGGACTCTAGCAACTGACCTAGAAAGGCACAGCACTTTGCTCAAGGCGTATTGCTCCCTTATCCAAATCTGTGCGTCCATACTGACATCTGTCTTCAGAAGTGAGGTCAATATGCCTAAGAAATTCCAACTTTCTGTACATTGCACTGTATCATTTCCATATTCACAATCCATAGCTTGAAATAATTATGAAGGGATGCATTTTAGCAAATTAATAAAAATAGTGAAAATCCACTATTTTTCCAAACAATGCGTCAGTTCAATTCTGTTTCTAAAAACAAAATCTAGAAGCGCATTTTAGAAGCTAGGATTTCTTTTTCCTAATAAAAAAATATTTCTATCAACATTCTAAAATTTATTTCTGTTAAAAAAATCCAAGGTAAAAAAGTAATTGTGATGATAGATGTATTTTTATTTAAGTGAAGTCTTGCTTTGTATCAAAAGATAAAGTGGATTAATTCTGAACACAACTCGTGCAAATCCACTACATGGGGGAAAAAAGCCTATTGGAAATAAACATAAGTATTTACAAATCTATTTTTTGACATACTTGTATGTATGAGGTGCATTATACAGTGTAATTTCCTGTGAATACTTATGATATAAAGCCCCAGGTACCATTTGCTGTTTGATTTTTTTTTTGTAGACAACTACAGCATGATTAACTGCAAGAAAGACTTGAAGCAGAAAAAGGTAGTGTACTTAAACATCAACTCAGGGAGTGGGAGCAAGCATCCTGGTATTTGTGAGAAAACTGGATTCCAGGTGGAAGTCACTGTCTTGTAGAAGCAATAACAAGACAGAGCTTTAAAACTTGAATTTGATGGAGTTGAAAAGAAAGAAAATCAAAGACAGGTACTGCACCAGAAAAGAAACACGCTTTATGACAGGACTGAGGGCAAAAGTATCCTCAGGTCAAAAGCGGAGATTTTTGTGACAAACAAGAGCCATGGGGTTAAGAATTTGGATTAGCAAAAAAAAAAAGGCAGAAAGGAAATCAATGCTGTAAATAATTGTTTTAGAAACTAATTCTTGTGTTAAAGCATTTTCATTTGGTGGATTAAATATACATATAATACTTTGTGGAATGAACTGGGAAAACTTATTTCCATATTTCAGAATGTTGGGTTTATCCAACATCATTCAATTCAAAATGAGTTCAAAATGACTAAAATATTTTCTTTGGAATTTTGATTTATAGATACAAGTTTCCTTTTACACAGTTTCCTTTCCTGAAATTGAATGTGTACCTGCCGAATTTATCTGGCATGCTTTCTCATACTACAGTCATAAACCTAGCTATATTATAGTCACACACAGAATCACGGAATAGTTTGGGCTGGAAGGGACCTTTAAAGGTCATCTAGTCCAACCCCCTGCAAGGACCAAGGACATCTTCAACTAGACTAGGTTGCTCAGAGCCCCATCCAATCTGACCTGGGATGCTTCCAGGGATGGGGCATCTACCACCTCTCTGGGGAGCCTGTTCCAGTGTTTTACCACCTTTGTCATAGAAAAATTCTTCCTTCTGTCTAGTCTGAATCTTCCCTCTTTTAGTTTAAAGCCATTACCTCTTGTCCTATTACAACAGACCCTGCTAAAAAGATTGTCCCCATCTTTCCTATAAATCCCCCTTTAGGTACTGAGAGTCTGCAATAAAGTCTCCCAGACTCTTCCCTTCTCCAGGTTCTCTCAGCTTGTCCTCACAGGAGTGGTGCTCCAGCTCTCTAATCATTTTTGTGGCCCTCCTCTGGACTCATTCCAACAGGTCCATGTCTTTCCTGTGCTGAAGGCTCCAGAGCTGGACACAGTAGTTTAGCTGGGGTCTCACCAGAACAGAGCGTCAGAATCATCCCACTCAACCTGCTGTCCACGCTTATTTTAATGTGGCCCAGGATGTGGTTGGCTTTCTGGGCTGCGAGCGCACATTGCTAGCTCATGTCCAGCTTTTCACCCACCAGTACCCCCGAGTCCTTCTCTGCAGGGCTGCTCTTAATTCCCTCATCCCCCAGCCTGTACTAATACAGGGGCTGCCCTGATCCACGTGCAGGACCCTGCACTTTGCCTTGCTGAACTTCATGAAGTCCACAAGGGCCCATTCATTGAGCCTGTCCAGCTCCCTCTGGATGGTATCCCATCCCTCAATTGTGTCAACCACACCACTCATCTTGGTGTCATCTGCAAACTTGCTGAGGGTGCGCTTGATCCCACTGTCTACGTCATTGATGAAGATATTAAACAGTGCTGGTCCCAGTACGGACCCCTGAGGGATACCACTTGTCGCTGATCTCCATCTGAATGTTGAACTGTTGACCACTACCCTCTGGATACAACTATCCAAACCAACTCCTCATCCACTGAATAGTCCACCCATCAAATCCATATCTCTCCAATTTAGGGAGCAGGATGTTGTGGGTAACTGTGTCAAAAGCTTTAGAGAGGTTCAGATGAATGATATGCATAGCTCTTCCCTTGTCCACTGATGTAGCCATTCCATTGTGGAAGGCCACGAGTTTGGCCAGGCAGGACTTGCCCTTGGTGAAGTCATGCTGGCTGTCTCAAATCACCTCCCTGTTCTCCACATGCCTTAGCATAGCTTCTAGGAGGATCTGTTCCATGTTCTTCCCAGCAAAGAGCTGAAGCTGACAGGTCAGTAGGTGCCAGGGTCCTCCTTTCTATCCTTTTTAAAAATGTGTGTAATGTTTCCCTTTTTCCACTCACTAGGGACTTCACCTGATTGACATGGCTTTTCAAATATCATGGATAGTGGCTTGGTAACTATATCAGCCAATTCCCTCAGGACTTGGGGAGGCATCTCATCAGGACCCATAGACTTCTGTGTGTTCAGGTTCCTCAGGTGGTCATGAACCTGATCTTCTTTTACAGTGGAAGGGACTTTTCTCCACCAGTCCTGGTCTTGTGGTCCATCCACTCGAGAGGTGTGGGGAGAGGGGTGGCCAGTGAAGACTGAGGGGCAAAAGACTTTTTAAGTACCTCAGCCTTCTCCTTGTACGTTGTTACCAGTTTGCCAGCCTTGCGCATCATGGGGGGTATGCTTTCTTTGACCTTCCTTTTCTGTCTGACATACCTGTAGAAGCCCTTTTTATTCTTTGCATCCCTTGCCAAGTTCAGCTCCAGTTTCACCCTGGCCTTCCTGACCCTATCCCTACATAACTGGGCAGTGTCCCTATACTCTTCCCAGGATACCTGTCCCTGCTTCCACTGTCTGTGCATTTCTTTCTTGCACTTCAGTTTGACCAGTAGGTCTCAACTCAGCCATGGTGGTCTCTTGCCTTCCTTTCCTGATTTCACACACCTGGGGATCGAGAGTTCTTACACTGTGTGGAAAGCTTCCTTAAAGATCTGCCAGCTCTGTTCTGCTCCCTTGTCCCTGAGAGCAGTTTACTAGGGGGTCCTATTGACTAACTCCTTGAAAAGCTGGAAGGCGCTTTCCTAAAATTCAGGGCCCTGACTTTACTCTTCAGCTGGCTCATATTCCTCAGGACTGCAAAATGCACCAGTGCATGATCACTGCAGCACAGCTTCCCACACTATTTTTCCTCACTCCTCTCTCTGCTGGGCAGAGTTTTTTACCTTTTCTTAAATATGCCACCACCTCTGGGGCTCAGCTGTGTCCTGTGGTGTTTCTGTTGGAGCTGACCAGAACCAGCTGTGTCCAGCACGGGGCAGCCGCTGGCCTGTTCTCAAAGAAGCTGCCCTGCACCATCCCGTCTAGACACAACCTTGGCACTTACACCCAATGAAGTTGCATAAACCTTAATACAAAGAAATGTATCTTCGAGTGAAGAAAATATTGAAGTATATTTACCTGGATTAATGCCTGATCATTATTTTAAACAAAGGAACTGGCTGATGTTAATCTAGAGCAAAACAATTACAGAGCACAAGCCTACCACGATTATCCAGATGTGCACGCCCCTACACAGTCAGAAAGCCTTGCTGATCACTGTAAGACTTACAGAGGCATGATATATGCCTAGCAGTATGAATGCAGTGTTAGAGCTTTTAAAAATATGACACCTGCAGCATAGTCTAATCTGGGAATCAAACTGCATGCAAACAATGAATATCAAAAAATGAAGCCATCGCTGTGACAGACTTATCTGTCAAATGTGTATGTATATTGTTTCTTTCTATGAATTTCTAATCTATGCATTTTCAAACACCTCTGTGTGAAATGTGGTTATCTTTTGAATATGACTTTATGCTGTTGTCTACAGGTCATTTAATCTCTCATTCTCTTAAAATGGAGGAAAGTGTAAATCATGGATGTTGCTAGAGAAAATACTACCCAAGAGTATTTCATATTAGCATTGGCAACAGCTGATAATCATACAGATTTGCAATATCATATCATGATGCGCACTCTGTTGAGCTGAATTACTTATTTTCTGACTTTTTCTTTCTGTAAAAGAAGTTAGAAGATAATATTCCAGACAGATTTACTCCTTGTAGGAGACTGTCATGCATTTTCAACAGAAAAGTTATAGACCATACTTTCTTTATGTAATATGAGGTATTTTTAGTTATCTAGTACTTTTAGTTATATATAAGAAAACCATGAAAGGTCCCTACATGCATATGTAAGTTAAAAAGAAGTTTGGATAACATTTTGGAATGTGTTTTTGACAATTCAGAAGCACAATATTAGAAGCTAGATAGCTCAAAGGGGCAGATCTCATGCCAGACTTTTTCATGAGACCAAATATACTTAAAAAGATCATAACTCAAGATATGATTAAACTCTGTGTGGCACAAAACCTGAAAAAGTCTAAACTGACTCAAAACTTTCCCCAAAGCATGGCCAACATTGTGAGGACTGTTCATTGTTATGCCAGATGTAGTCACCTTCTACCAATTGCTTTGCTGACCATGGGAATCTTCATGGCACAGACTCGCATATACAGATGCCTTCTTATCCACAGCCATTCCCCGTGGTAACTCAAAAAATACTCTTGAACTTAAGAGGAGGAAGTGGGCAGTGTATTTTGTACATCATAATTTTCTATCATAGAATTCTACAATTACCTGGATTTTGTAATTTTAAACGCAAGTCATGCCTACTTTCTGTGTAAACACAGCATCTTGAGGTTTACTATTCAAATATACAGTTAACCTGCAGCAAATGGGGCTCACAATCCAAATTAGGTAGTTATGTCATCCAGGATGAATTGAGTGATAAATGATTTTCAGGTAATGTTGGCTTAGCTTGCTGTGGCTTTTCAGATTTATCATTCACACTTCACCTTTAAAGTTCCTTAGACATTTTCTCAATGATCTTTTTTAATGCAGTTTCATGTAAGTAACAAATAATAAGCTTTCCAGAATGGATTTGAAACAACAGAATTTCTGTCACACATTTTCAATAAACCGACCCATTCAGAAGTTAATTAAATAAAAATGAGTTTCAAGTGGCATATTACCCTTTCCCCTATAATTAAAGTAAAATTTAAATACATACATTAATATTTATCTCACATCTTGAGCCAGTCCATCCTGATTCACAAGAGCATTGATATCCATCAATGAGATCTATACATCTGAAATACAAAATAGTGTTACTCAGATGAAGCTATGCAATTCTAGATTCAGCACTAGTAGTATCTTTCCATACATTTCAAAATAGTGGTTTCATGTAACCTACTGAAATCCGTAGCACTTTCAATTAATTTTAATAATAGGATTTAAATGTGTATATTACAGGTGCTGAGGGGTTTTATAAGGATACTGATTCTCATATTAAAAGACATCTTCCCATTTCAACCTGTTGGCATGAAACAGCTAAAGATTCACTTTTAAGTATATTAAACTCTAATTAGTGCACATGTGCCAAAAACTGGTTTATGTTAATGAACAAAAATGAAAGAGAAACTGAGATAATGTAACAGTATATTACATTAGCTTGAGCAGGCAACATCTGTCATCTTTAAGTGTGCTTGAACTCTTACTTTATGGAAGAACATAATTAAAAGCATATTTATCAAACTTCCCATATCATTAAATCTTAAATATTGCTAGTTAGGTACATTATCGTTGAGATAATAATAGTTAAATAAAAATAGCCACCTTCCATGAAGACAAGGATCTGGCAAGCATTCATTAACATTTATCTCACAGTTTGTTCCAATAAAACCTCTCCTACAGTGACACTTATAGGAACCGATGTCATCAATGCAACTTCCATTGTTGAGGCAAGGAGAAGACATACATTCATCTGTATTTACTTCACATCTGTCACCTGTGTAAAAAACAGAAGATAACAACTAAGCTTTAAATTCTAAACTCAAACCAGCTAACAGTTTATTTATTAATATTAATAATTCCAGATAAACTGTTTTATTTACACACATTGCTCATATTGTTCATTATATTCATCAATAAAGAATATCCCACTGGTATTACCTACAGGTGCAAATGCCCAAAAGAGTGGTTATATTGCAATATATTACAATGATAACATCTGTATTGTGGCACGGCTAGGCGGCTTTGAGGGTCAACTTGCAATTAAAATAGTTTAATGGAGAAATTGAAATTTTAAGAGGAATTTTTATACGCAGTTATTAGAAAGATGAATAGCACAGGTTTCCTATAAGGAGAATACATAATTAAAATGGTGCATGTCTTGCTGGTGATCTAACTGTGACACTTATCTTCTCAAAATGAAATTTTGAGAAAAGCTTTCAGTAAATGATGTAAGATGCAGAATTCTTTGAAATCTTTTTGAAGACATTCATTATGTGAGATACGGTGGTGCACTTTTCTGCTTGTAATTTTCCTGCAAATTAGTGCCACACATCTTCCAATAAACATCTCAAAGTACTTTATGAAATACTAATTGACAACCGACATGTACCTAGGTTTCTCTGTAGGCAGCTACTGCCCACTGCCTGGTAGGCAGCTAAGCCCCACACAGCTCGCTCCCCCAGAGTGGGACAGGGGAAACAGAAAGGTAAAAGTGAGAAAACTCATGAGTCAAGATAAAGACAGTTTAATAGGTAAAGCTAAAGCTGTGCATGGAAGCAAAACAAAATAAGGAATTTGTTCACTGCTTCCCATCATTCTGCAGGAAAGCAGGCCTTCAACACGCGTTACAGTTGCTGGGGAAGCGAAACACCCTAACACCGAAGGTCTCCCGTTCCTTCTTCCCCACAGCTTTTATTGCTGAGCACAACGCCATATGGTTTGGGATCTCCCTTGGGTCAGCTGGGGTCAGCTGTCCCAGCTGTGTCCCCTCTCAAATTCTTGTGCACCCCCAGCCTACTCACTGGTGGGGCTGTGTGAGAAGCAGAAAAGACCCTGACACGGTGCCCACACTGCTCAGCAATAACTAAAACATTGATGTGTTATCAAAACTGTTTTGATCACAAATCCAAAACATAGCCCCATACTAGCTATTATGAAGAAATTTAGCTCTCCCAGACAAAACCAGTACACTAGGGATAATGCAAGAACATTCACATGATTTTTCAGGTGTGTGGGCCAGGGCAGGTGTGGAGGACAGAAAAGGAATGCTTAGACAAAAGTGTCCAGCAGCCAGAAGTTACATCAGTTCCTCTGGCTCTCCATTTCACAACAAAAATGAAAGGCATTTTTTGCCTCTCTGTAATGAGGTATTTACTTAAGTATCTCAGTGGCAACCCAAACCCAGCTATTTTATACACAAATGTGAAGAGTAAATGAAAAGTTCCTATAGCCTTTTGCCATTGCTATGCACCCAACTACTCGCAGCTTTTTAAAGCAAGGGATTCATAGCAAGGAAGAAGCACAGAGATACCCCAAACTCTGTCTAGTCACTGTGTGAATATACCGCCAAAGATCAAAATCAGACATTTGCAAGAAATCTATTAACATGCTACAGATAGTTACGTTAAGATTGTGGGGAATGTTTTTACCCAGTGAAGACTAGTAGTGTAATATTCAAATTAATATGCACGTTAGGTATGTAAAAACCTACACATTTGAGGGAATTGCTTTTTCCACAAATATTCTCAGCCTTCTGATTGAGTCAAAGAGAATAAAACATCCCAGATTCTGTTTTGAAGCCTGTGGCCTCAGCCCCAGCAGCCCTCGACCACTGGTGTCATGATCTAGTGGCAAGTGCACGACAGGAGATGGGACTTGGCAGGTACCCCCAGGAAACTGAACTGAGAGGGGCTGCTGTACGATTCTGTATAGACCACATCTTGGCGCAGTGGTACTTGCACTATGCTAAGCCATGTATTAGTGAAATGGGTAGTAGTAATGTACACACTGCTGCGCTGCTGGTTTTTGTACTATGTACTCTTACCAAAACAATACAACTTACTTTTAAAAACCTCACTTTCCTAGTTAATTACAGATGTTACTTAGGAGGTGCACATCTGTATTTTAAAAGTTAAAGGTTCTCAGTTCAAACTTAGTAATTTGCCTTTGATAATGGGATCTATGTTAAAGCCATAATAATTAAAAAAGTAGCTTGAGTGTTTTACTAGTTTGTTTGGGTTTTTTTGATCTTGAAGAAAGCAAACCCTAGAATAGCTCTGTTCAGGTTTTTTTCTTATTATTTAAAATAGTTTGCTTTATAAATAATCCAATGCCATTCGTTCCTCCTGCTACCTTTCACTGCTGCTGTCTTCTATCCTCTGCATAGGTGTAATACATCCACCAAGGGAAATAAACCTGAAATCAAGTTACATTTTATTTTAAAAAATAGTATATTGCTAGTAAGATATTTAAATATTAGTTCAGCAATATACCAGTTGCAGATTCCAAAATCACCTAATGAAATTTGATTTGACCATAATCAACGCATTAGAAGCTTGGCTGCGATACCACAGTGGCTGCAGCCTTTCATTTGAAGAGGCTGACACATATTGATATATCGATTCTGAAAGACAGATTAAGGGTTAAAGTAATCATTGATAATTGTTCCCTATTCACATGTGGTTCCATTACTGCATAATCTATTGAGAAAGGAAAAATTATAGTTCCTTCAGATGAGTTACATCTTGTAATTACATAGATTCTGATTTACATTCCTGACCTACTCTTATTTATGCTACATTGATCTACTATTTCAATGCCATTGAACAAGTTTTTGCCTGAACAGCTCAATGAATGCAATGGCAATGCAGTGGAAATTCATTACTTGATTGTGGGAAAAGAAGACTCAGTGCATAAATTTAATGTGTCAATAAATAATTTTAAAAGTTATGTTTCAAAAGACAAGACATATTGGGAAAAACATACTTTACATCTTCCTTTCATTCCTAAAAAAACCCGTACTATTATAAACTTGGAGAGTTTTAAAAACAGGTATCATTGCAGTATTTCTTTTGTAAAAAAAAAATGTACTCAGAACTACTTACTGAGAACCACCAAATTGTGGAGAAATATTCAACATATACATGATATAAAGAGATTTTCCTTTTCTGTAACTTGAAGACTTAAACTAGATATGACTGGTACCATACTTGTATGAGCTTACAGGGGATTAATTATTGGGGTTTTTTTAAACTCTTAATTTTTTTAAACTCAGCATTCATTTAACAATTGTCCTCATTACTGATATAACTCCAAGAAATATATAACAGTAAACAATTATAAATCATCAACAGAAATTGTGGAAAAACACTCAAATATAATACTTAACGCTGGAGTTATTTGCAGCTTCAAAATCTTAATTTGGACAGATAGAAAATATGCATTCAAACATGTTTTGTCTTGACCATGATCAAGAACGGTAACTGACCATTCTTAGCTGACTTTTTGCACGAGAGAAAAAAACCAAGAAAACAATACAGAAAGAAATATATCAGCTGAGCTATCTGGGATCAAAAGCAATTTAAAGATAAACTGGTATATGGAAAAATAATGTATTAGCATCTCATAATTAAAGGCAAAAAAGCTGGGATGAGTACTAGGTGAAAAATTGGTGTATTTTAGCTATTAGAGGAAGATGCAGAAAACTCGTCTTGAAAAAATATGGCATGACATCAAATAATCTGTAATAATTTCTACCAGCTATAAATTTATTACCGTGGCTTTTGAAATACTTTCTATAATAGAGAAATTTTCTGAATACACATATGTACAAAATCACATTGTAAATAAATCCTTTAGTCTCCTTAGAAGACATTTTTCATCAGAATTTATCTTTCATCTCTGATAAATTAACTTTCGTATAATAAGCCCCAATCACCATATTCTAATACAACTGTCTTACAAATCTAGAAATATGTTGCATCTTAAAATTAGTAACTGACTGCAAAGAACTAGTACTCATTTTGTCACAGTGACATTAATCTTGTGAGCAGCATAATGTCCTTTTTACATCATTTTAGTATTGCCTCATTCAGGCTGTTATCAGTAAATAAGCTGTAACAAAAGTTTTCTAAGCATGCCGGATGAAAAACTAGGGTTGATAAGGTTGCAGAGCCTGTTTTTTGTTGATTTCATCCTAAGAAAGATTTATTATAGCATAGTGACTAATACCAGAGGTCTAGCATTTCTATTTCTATTTTATTTTGTGTCACTAGTAGATTTATTTCAGGCAGCTATTTCACCTTCCTTATATTAAGTCAAGTTAAATTTGTGCTGATTGGACTGCAGAAAATGTAAGTGGTTGCAAACTATTCTGAAGTAAGTATTTTTTTCTTTGTTTAGACAAGGTTTGATTTCCACTCTGGATGGGAAAGCAACGAGAACTTTACAAGATAAGATTAGACCACAGGCAACAAAGTAATTTAGACAAATACAGACTAATTTGCTTGTTGTAAAACTTTTAAGATACTTGTTTTCATTAAATATCAATTTTGGGTCTTCGATATGTATGCATGGCTTTTGAGAACGGTATCTGCCTGTTTAACTTAAAAATGAATGCAAGAACCAGAGGGATTAAATACATAAATAAACATCACCTTTAGCCTGCAGTGTCTGTTATTTAGATATTCGAACTCTAGACTGTTGCATGATGCATAAGAAGCATCAATCTGCCTACGCAAATTACTTCTTGCCTTATTGCTGTGGCTAGTCATAGAGCACATCAGATCAAGCATCAGATCTTGGTGATTTGAACACTTTCTGCTCAAAACAACAGATATTTAAAAATCCATAATCTCGGGACAGGTGAAAGGGCACACACCATATAGAGAGTCTAGAATTTAATGACAGTCCCATTAATTTTTTAGCAGTCTGGTAGTCAAAATAACCAATACTGAAAAGCATTGATATTAAAATGGTTAAGATGGTTATACCAAAAATCCCAGGGAACCTTGCTACTATCTAACTTTTTCTACTGATGGGGTGCTCAGGCTTGAAATTTCCCCGCAGCTCTAAAGTGTGACACTATAGTTTTCTCATGAAAATTGTAGATGGGGGGTGGACAGAGAGGCATTGCAAGGATTTGCTGGGATCATGACATCTTTGCCAGGGTGACTGTGATGTGCCTGGTGGGGGATTTCTTTCTTCTCTTTGTTTGAAGGAACATGAGGTTGATACTTTTTTCTTCCCCTAGTCTTGGGCTCTGCTTCAGTATCCCTTCAAACCTTTCCCAGTCACAGCCCCCTTCCTTCTCCCAGGATGCCAGCTACAGCCTGGCTGTGGTCCCCAGCCCCCAGCACACAAAGGGCTATGGTTTGGCAGACAGTGACTGGGGGTCGGGGTGACACCCGTCCGCATCAGGGACCATCCCCAGAGCTGAAGCTGGAGCAGAGGAGGCAGCAGTCACTGGCCCCAGCGCAGGGGTTAAACCAGTGACACCCAGCTCAGGCCATGGAAAGGCGAAGCCCCTGCACTGCCCCGCACACAGCAGGGCATGCCCCTGCTAAGGGCAGAAATTGTATCTACTGGATTGAAAAATGACAAAATCAAGCTATACCTAAAGACACCACAATTTAGAATTATGATTCAATTCACAAATGAATAAACTTACAAAAAGGGATGGAGAACAAGATAAATCTGAAGACAGTGCAAGTAAAATCTGTTAATTCATGTCGGAATATTGGAAACATCATGACAAAAATGTCAGAGTTGTCAATATTGCCAGAGGAGGTCTCATTGTAGCTGGGCAAGCTGCAAATATCAATTCAATATTTATGACATTTTAAATGATTTTAAGAACATAACGTTTAGTATGAGCAATTACTTTGTTAAAATTGAGAAAAACTTTTAAAGCTAAACAATAACCGAAAACTTGTAACTGAATGACGAACTTTAAGAAGCGAAGTGTCTCTCATTTGAACTAATACAGTTCAATACGGAGAAAAGAACTGTATTGATATGATGTATTTTATATATAATGTATATATTTCATATATTGCGCATATATATTAATATAAACATATTCTTACAGAGGCATACCCATGTTTTTTTCAGTATAGTCACTGTTTATTGGCCGTTTTAACACTTTCATATAAAATGGAGTGTAAAAATAAAATTAAGGGAAATTGGAGAGCTGCACTATGTGGTAAAGGCACCAAGAAAAAGATGTTCTAGCATCACTCTAAGATAATATAGCTTTGTTTAAAAAAAAAATTCACATTTACCTCCTTATCACTCTATAATCTGAATGCCTCCAGAATATACTAATATTATGATGATTATTATTATAGCTTTTGATTTTCCTCTCTATTTGGCATCTTTTATGTAGCCTGTAATAGTCTTATTTAAGACTCAAGCAGTTACACATTTTTACAGTCAAATGATAATCAAAGTTTAGTGTATTGCGAAAAACTCAACTTGTTTTTCTCTTCTTGGGACACAACAAATCATACTAATAAAGTAATGTATTGTTCATGTTACAGTTCAAATGACCCATCAGAAATTAAAACAATACCGTCCTAGGAGGTTTTCCAGACCCAACTGGACAAAACCCTGAGCAGTCTCCATACCTAACACCACTTTCAGTGGTTGGACTAGAGACCTCAGAAGGTCTCTTCCAACCTGAATTATTCTGATTCAAGAATGACATTTCCCCCAGTAGCTTGATCTGGTAGCCTGGTTAATGGCAAAATGCATGGGATCGAAAGTATGCAACTGGTGCGGAGAAGCTGATGACAATGCAACAAGAATCTGATCATGGTTAAATGGAAATTTTTTTGTGAATAGCATGTATTTCATAATAGCCTAACAATTGTCATACTTCTTACGTAAAATTCTTATAATCACTCTGGTCAAATTCAACCCCCTCAAAAAAATCCAAAAAGAAAGTATGCAAAAAGGTAGGCTAGGTAGGCTCCTTGTTTTCCTATTTAGATTGATGCTAATCACACACTGAGACTCCATGCAGGCAAGCAGAAAGTACAAACACTGGAAATAACCCTAATTACTGATGAGAAAATTTATTAGTTAGAATGCAGGTATGCCTTAGGTAGTATATTTAGGCACCAATGTTTGGTTCATTTAATTACTATAGCACAACGCCTTCACTAATTGTTTCAAATGAGAAGTTGGCAACTTAGCATAGTACTTTAGGCTGACTGCAGAGAAATAAAACAGATCCAAGTCATGCAATCAGTGAGACCCAGAGAACCCCCCAGAAATATTTCCACTGCATACTAGAAAAAGACCTTTGGAATGGCCACTAGATTCTTAGCATGAAAGGTCAACCCATTCTACTTTAGTGAATACTCTTCATGAAGTCATCTACTTCTCTGAATCCTGTTGAGGATAAGAGACAGAGATTGCCAGCAGAGATAGCTACAGAGAACCAAAAAATTCCATGATGCTACCATGGTCATGCTTTTCAGAAATAAGCAGCACAACTTTACAGTAACTGTTCTAACATACAGCAAGTTAAACCATCAATCACCAGTCATTGCTTTAGATATTTATTGCTGTGACTGACTGAAACATCCACAGGTTTTTAAGCGATGAAGTGCATGTTTTTATCTAACTAGTTCCTAGTCATGAATTTTTGAGTACATAGCAAAAAAACCCACACCATCAGAAATAGCTATTAAAATATTATTATTTCATTTGTAACGTTATCTTTTAGAAATACTACAGTAATTTAATATAAAAGATTTAGACATTAAATACATTTACAACTTGCACTAAGCTCAAAGAAATATCACAGAATCACAAAAGAATAGACTGGCATTATGATGCATAATGTTCCTCTGTGGTGTTCCAGCATTAAAGCTGCTTAAAAGTTCCTTTGTCACAGTATTTGTAGCAGAGCAATTTGTGTGGAAATTGAGATTTCAGTCCCCTGGGCCTTGGTAACTCTTATAGAATAGAATAGAAACTCCTTTAAAGCATGCACAGCGGCATACTTGAATACATTCAAAGACCCCTCCAAAGTTACACTTGCTGAAAAGTACAGAGACTTTCCTAGCTAGCAGTAACAGCTCAGAAACAGCTCTAACAGATGCATCAGGGCTTTCTCAAATTTGTTGCAGGTATAACGTGAAGCACTGATTTTGGCTCTAGAAGCCCTAGATAATTTAAATTCTCACCTAATAGCTTACCATAACAGGTAAGATCTAGATATAATCACTTGCCCGCAAGCTCTCTGATGTTCTCCCAGGACTGTCCTATCCCCTAAATTCTGCATTTCAAGCAGCTCAAAAAATCCTCAGGGAAGGATTCTACATCTGCTTTACCCTAAAACACTGATCTGATAGATTATATTTATGAGAAGATAAATTAGGATGTTACCAATTTCAGTGTTACTATCTGTTTGGCTGGGGATTGTCTCAGTTTTATTACATGTTCCTGTTCTGTTCAATAGCACGTGTGTGTCCTAGGAAAGATACTTACATGGTATATATAGTACCATGATCAAAAACATAAGCAAACCACAGAACTTCAGAGCAGCACTTCCATAATTAAGATACAATGTTTAACAGTGATTCTATTCATGTGAGGCATGGTTTCCTGGAGGAAGGGATTATTATTATTACTACTACTATTACTACTCCTCCTCCCACTACTACTATAATTACTTTGATTACCACTTTATGGGAATGAGAGAAATAACAAGAACGGTGCCAATATTCTTGGAAGCCTCAGCAAAATCCATTCCTTTGAGAGAGGCAACCAGCCTTTCCATGAAATCCACATGGGAAGTCAGGTACTGAAGGACTTCAGAAACTAGAAAACTGAGAAAAGAACTATCAGCACATGTCTAGGTAGCACAATGCAGCAGAGCGTTAGAGTCCCTAAGACAGACGTGCAGACCAGTAGCTCTGGTAGGCCAAAATCACTTCAGCCATGTTAGTATGGCATTGTATGTGTCTTTACAACCATGCCTCTAAAGAGAACTAATTAGCCTGTGGCTGACACCATTCTGATACAGCTACATTATTTTTTTTGGCCATTCAATCTACCTTGCAGATTTTTAACTGTGATGTATAGTATGCTTACTGCTGTCAGCTGCATGAGACTGGTGGATCACTTTCCTCTATTTTCACTAACAAATTAAAAACCTGTTCTCAAACATTTCCAAATCTGCTTGATGTGGAGCAAGAATGTTTCCCATAAACTGACAGAATGCATGGATGGCACCTACTGGATAGTATATATTGAAAATATTTCTTCTGGGTTTTTTTCCTCTTGGTATAAATCATTAATATCAAACAGACCAGCTATAGAAAGAGAGAGAATGTGTGAGAGGATACATCACCATAATCTTACATTATGTGCAAGAATCAGATTCAATATTTTTTTTCTGGTCAATATGGAGTAATACATGCAAAAAGAATCAGAAGTTATTCGAAACTCTTTTTAATGTTGCATTTAGTAACCTCTATGAAGGTGCAGGAAACTTGGACAAAACTGTGTGAGAATCAAACTGAGATTTTCTCCCAATCCATGATACCACTTTAGGCAATGGGTATAAGTCCTAACATGTCATGACTGCATGAGCAGTGTCCTTTTTATCATTATAAAGTGGTGTCTTCTACATTGATGCTATTCATAAATAACATGCTGTTTCTTTTCAGCTGTCAAAATAAGCAGAGCTTGTTCTAGTCCTCTTTTACTGACTCCTATAAATCCAGGAAAAGAAGCTGGTTTTGTTTGAAGATAAATAGTAATTAACTGTACAACACATTGGTGAAATCACCTTAGAACTGCTATACTAAATACATTCAAATTAGACAGTAATAAGCATGAAGAACAAACACTTCACATTTAGATATTCTTTGCCAAAAGACAAGGATTTTCCTCCCTAAAGGCACAGATCTGTAACCCAAAACAATTATATTTTACTAAACAAGGGGACTGTACTGTCATCCAAGTTCCTAATCACCAGATTTAATTTGTATACACAGTGAGAGTTGCTGTTGCCAAACACTCATTATGAATGGACTGTAGCACAGCATAGTTTGAGCATAATCTGTACAAAAAATTAGGTGGTTATTGACTTTGTATCCTTAACGACCAGAGACTTTGCATGCACTATAGAGACCTTTCTTTCTTACAAATAGGATTCTTAGCTGTTCAGACACTTCACTGCTTTGAAACCACAAATACATTTCTCAAGCTTCCTAGTTAGAGGTCACTGCTATATGGTATAGTAACCTTTACAGACCACATAAAATAAATGTCTGCTCAAAAAAGAAAATATGTACTGGACTATCTTCTCCTGTCGCTGAAGGTGTAAATACAAGACTGGAAATCAAATCATCAAAAGGTCACATCCAAATAGCGAACTTGGATAACAAAGGTTAGACACAATAATCTAAGTTGGTTTCTGTTGTGGCATAAAGAATACTGGGCCAAACACAAACTCTTGTATTCAATTCTTGTATTCATTTCCTGTAATTCAGTTCAGGAACCCTGAACTCAAACCCTATGGGCTCCATCCGAGGGTGCTGAGAAAGCTGGCTTACATCCTTGGAAGGCTGCCTTCTATCATGCCTGAAAGGCCATAGTGACTAGGAAAGGCAAACTCTGCACTTATCACCCAAAAAAAGCCAAAAGGGATGATATGGGAAACTACAGGCCAGTAAGCCTCACTTTAGTCCCTGGGAAGATCATGCAATGAAAACTCTTAGAAGCCATTTCTAGGCAATAGAAGGAGAAGAAGGTGACTAGGAACAACCAGCATAAGTTGTGTCATGCTTTGGGCCAGGTTGGCCAATGACAAGGTGACAGATGGTCTCCCCCACCTCTTGCTCCAAGGAGAAGAAGAGAGATAAAAAATTTGTGAGTTTAGAAAAAAATAAACTATTTTAATGAAATATTAATAATAAAATTTTAAAAAAGGAAATAATGGAATAGATACAATATAGAGAAATGTACACAAAACTGTAACAAACTCCCAGGGAGATGTCACTGGCAGGCACTTTGAAAGTTCTGGACTGGACTCAGTGACAAATGGGAACGCACTAACCGTGATCAAATGGCAGATGACCTGACAGGGTCCTCATCAGACATCAGTCATCCAAGAAAGACAGCCATAGAAGAAGCAGTCTATTGAAAAAGACCCAAAGAAGAGGAGCCCTTGGAAAAGAGTCTTTGGAGAGGAACCCATTGGAAAAAAGCCAAAGACAAAGAGCCGACCTGATTCTTTTGATCCCTCAGGTTTTCTACTGTGCATGGCAGATGGGATGGAACATCCTATTGGTCAGTTTGGGTCACGTGGCCTGTCCACTCCTCCCCACAGGTGTGACCCCTCCACAGGGTGAACAACCCAGTCAGTGACCCTGGCTGCCACAGCAGCAAGTGTGAACAAGAGCCTCTCACTGAACAGAAAGTTGGCTCTGCTCCACCCCAAACCAGGACAGGTTGAGAGGAGCCTTGGTGAGAATGACGTGGGGTACTTGTGGATGAAAAGCTGCCCGGGAGCCGACAATGGGTGCTTGAGGCCCAGGCGGCCAACCACATCCTGGGCTGTGTCAAAAGCAGGGTGGCCTGGTCGGCCAGGTCGAGGGAGGTGATTCTGTCCCTCTACTCCACTCTCATGAGACACCACCTGGAGTACTGCATCCAGCTCCGAAGCTCCCAGCATAAGAAGAATATAGACCTGTTGGAACAGGTCCAGAGGAGGGCCACAAAGATGATCAGAGGGCTGGAGCACCTCTCCTATGAAGACAGGCTGAGAGAGTTGGGGTTGTTCAGCCTGGAGAAGAGAAGGCAAGACCTTATTGCGGCCTCTCAGTACTTAAAGGGGGCCTATAGGAAAGATGGGGACAGACTTTTTAGTAGGGCCCACTGAGTTTGGACAAAGGGTAATGCTTTTAAACTAAAAGAGGGTAGATTTAGACTAGCTATAAGGAACAAATTTTTTACAATGAGGTTGGTGAAACACTGAAACAGGTTTCCCAGCGAAGGTGGTAGATGCACCATCCTGGAAATGTTCAAGGTCAGGTTGGACAGGGGAGCTCTGAGCAACCTGATCTAGTTGAAGATGTCTCTGCTCATCGAGGAGAAGTTGGACTAGATTATCTTTAAAGGTCCCTTCAAATCCAAACTATTCTGTGGTTCTATAGGTTTATCAAGGGAAAACCATGCCTGAACAACCTGATGGTCTTTTATGATGAAATGACTAGGTTTGTGGAAGAGAAGACAGCAGTGGATATCACTTTTCTTGATTTTATCCTGGCTTTGACACTGTTTCCCCCCCCAAATATTCCTGCTCCCAAGTTAGAACATAAGAGTCTGGAAGGGCGCACAACTGGATGGCTAGAAAGCTGGCTGGCTGGTTGGGTTGGAGAGTCGTGGTTTATAGATCATAGGCTACCACGAGGCTTGTTAAAAGAGGAGTATCCTCAACTCTGCCATTAGGCTCAGAAACCTGGGAGGCTTGAGACTCGACTACAGTAGTAAACCCTAAAAAAAAGGCAACATTAAGTACCTCAGACTCTTCCATGTCTTTTTGTCACTCAGCCCCACTCCCCACTGAGAACTTTTTTATTGTCCTTCCTTTTGCTGACATTGTAGAAATAGAAGGCCTTCTTGTGGCTTTGCACATCCTTGTCTATTCTCAGCTCTAGCTGAGCTTTTCCTTTCTTAATTTCAACTCTGCACACCTGGGCAATGGCTTCATATTCCTCCTAAGTAGCCCATCCCCGCTCCTTCCACCAAATGTGTGCTCAGTCAGGTGTTTCCTATTCATCCTTACTGGCCTTCTGAAATGCCTTCTTGACCACTCTCTTCCTTGAACAAGGATGGGAAGTAATTGGAACAAAGGTGCTACCAGCCTAAGATTTAATTGGTTAAATTATGGCTCAAGGCTCTAGTTAGCAGACAGTAAGTCACTGAGAGAAAAAAGAATGTTTATGCCCTGACCTTGGCTCTCAGGAGAGGGAAAGGGAAATAGCAGTCTGGACTTTGCACTTCAAGCCAAATACTCGATAAGGTTACACATCACTGTTCTATGTTCTTTCTGGCCCAGGAAGTCTTTGCTGAATACTGCTGAAGCTCAATAAGTACAGTGAAAGTGCCCCCTCTTTTCCTTACAAATCAGGCTAACTTATAACGGACATATATAATGGACATTACAGCACTTCTTATGAAGTAAATTTGTCCCTTCATGATGGTGTGTTCGCTGAACCTAAAATTCCCAAAACCTATGTGAATGCTCTGATCATTAAACTAAAAGACAGACACCACTACCTTGACATTAAGTACAGAAACTCAGTTCTATCAACATACATGTTAAATTTTTTCTTGGCGTGCCAATCAATTTTGGCCTCTCTTGAAATGTAAGCTGCTTTGACATCTCGGGGAGTGTAGCATGAGATTCCACCCCTTTGACTCTAAATAAAATAGTCACTTCAGTTAGTCTTGTTGTTCTTCTTCCTCTGGATATCAATAACAAGGAATACAGACAGAGGTTTGAGGAGTGCAAATGCAATCACTGCCAGAGTCGGCTGGCAGTACGAAGCTGCAGAAGTAGCTGGGAATGTCAAGAAGATAAAGAAAACTTCTCTCCCGTTTCATTGATTAGATCCTGTGGGAGTTTTTTGTTAGGTCAGCCCACTGTATAAAAAGCAGAGCAGAATTTTTATTGTCACGTAGACAAGATGAACAGCAGGTTATGAGGCCCAGGATAAGGAAGGCTGGGGCTCAGAGCTGGCATTAAAGATAAAATAGAAGATGAGTTATTTAAGCCAACGTTTTGACTTGGTTTAACATACAACTTAAGTGCACCCTTAGTCACTTTCAAATGTCAGTTTGTACTGATCTCATAGAGAAGATACGACTGTAAGGGTAGATCTGAGATTAAGAGAATAGCTATTTAGAATTAAGGAATAATTACTGCTCTGCAGAAATGACGACTGAACCTTCACAGCAAAAAGTGATTTCATGATACTTAGTCATTTTTAGGCATCTTTTGAATCAGATGTCCAATAATTGGTAGTTGGAATCAGCATTTTGAATTTATATACCTCAGTTTAACACATCCTATTTTAGGCAATGAAATCTTACTTTTAGTATTGGGTGGACGTGTCAAGGTGTTGGCGGGGGGAGAGGTGGGGAGCTGCAAGGCAGCTTCTGTGAGAAGAGACCAGGGGATGCCTCATGCTGGACACAGACAGTTCCAGGTGGCTCCAACGGACCCACTGTAAGACACAGCTGAGCCCCTCAGCCAAGATGGTGATGCCTCTGTGAAAACGTATTTAAGAAAGGGCAAAACACTGCACAGGCAAGGTGAGGAAGTGAGAAACAATCCTGTGAGCACCAGGGTCAGAGAAGGAGTGACGGGGGTGCTCCAGGTGCCGGAGCAGAGATTCCCCTGCAGCCCATGGCAGAGACCACAGTGGAGCAGGTATTCCTCTGCAGCCTGTGGAAAGCATCCCCAGCACAAGCAGGATATCCATGCTGTAGCCCACGGAGGACCCCACGCCAGAGCAGGTGGTTATTTCCTGAAGGAACTGTGGCCCATGGAGAGCCCATGCTGAAGCAGGTGTATCTTGAAGGACTACAGCCTGGGTAGAGGACCCATGCAGGAGCAGGGGAAAAGTGTGAAGTGGAGGGAGCAGCAGAGAGGAGCTCACGGATTGACCATAACCTCCCATTCCCCGTTTCCCTGTGCCACTCAGGGTGAGAAGCAGAAGAGCTGGGAATGAAGCTGAGCCAGTGAAGGGGCGTCGGGGCAGGGATGAAGCGAAAAGTGTTGTTTATATTTTGTCTTTGTTTCTTACCATCCAAAAAATCTATTTTAATTGTCAATAACATATAATGATTTTCCACAAGTCAAGTCTGTTTTGCTGGTGATGATAACTGATAAGTGATCCCCCTGTCTTTATCTCAAAGCATGAGTTTTTTCACCTTTATTTTCTGCTCCTGTCCTGTTGATGAGGAGGGACTGAAAGAGTAGCTGGGTGAGCAGCTGGCAGCTGGCCAAGGTCAACCTTTTAGGAAAAAACTTCTAGTCATTCCAAGAGATCTTAGAATTATTTAGTTAACGTCAAGCAAAGAAAACTGGAAAATAAAGACTTAAGAATTACGAAGTCTGTCAGTTAAGGAAGTAATGACTTGGTAATCCTAGAATCCTTTCAAATGAAGCAATTAGGAATTATCAAACAAAATTCTACCATAAAAAAACCCTTGTATTCTTATTAAACTCATTTTGCAGCAGACTTAGTGATCCAGAAACTTATGGTTTATACTTGAATATAAATATTTTTCATGTTCATGAAAAATTTATTTTCACTTGAGGCATGTCTGAATCATCTGGATTATACTTTAACGTAAGGTTGTTTAGATAATAAGATGGTAAGAAGAAATTCAGCTGGTAAGAAGAATTTATTAACCCCTCAATCATGAAAATGACCTTGAGGGTAAGTGATCATAATATATTACGTTTAATTAATTATTCCTTTTAAGATGTTATAATGCACAGCTGAAAAGAAACTACTATTAGTGTTTTAATTAGCAGGTTTTTAATATCAAACTAGTGGAATATATATATACTTATTTTTGTCTTGTTTTATTCCTTACATAGCTGTGAACCAGTGCAGACTCAGAATGCAACATCACATTGATTTGTGATAATGAAGATATAGCTATACTCATTGATTATATTTCCTTATTTTGCTTTTAATTTTAAATTGCTGCTTATGTTCCATTTAATTTATAATTCCAAAGTCATAAGAGTTCCACTTGTTTGCACCGTATCTTCAGATTCTCTAACAAAGGTCTAGTAACCTACCAAGCCAAAATTGAATGTGACATAGCCTTTGATTTCCTTAGATTATGACCAAATTTCCTGTATTTATAGTAACATGTGAAATCAAGGGATGTTGGAATCGTATAGAGAAAAATAGTCACAGAATCACACAGAATCACAGAATAGTAGGGGTTGGAAGGGAACTTCAGAGATCATCTAGTCCAACCCCCCTGCCAGAGCAGGGTCACCTAGAGCAGGTTACGCAGGAACGCGTCCAGGCGGGTTTGGAATGTCTCCAGAGTTGGAGACTCCACCACCTCTCTGGGCAGCCTGTTCCAGGGCTCTGCCACCCTCAAAGGAAAGAAGTTCCTCCTCGTGTTTAGGTGGAACTTCCTATGCTCAAGTTTGTGCCCATTACCTCTTGTCCTGTCCCCGGGCACCACTGAAAAGAGCCTGGCCCCATCCTCCTGACACCCACCCTTTAAGTATTTATAAGTGTCGATAAGGTCCCCCCTCAGCCGTCTTTTTTCCAGACTGAAGAGACCCAAATCCCTCAGGCTTTCTTCACAAGAGAGGTGTTCCAGTCCCCTAATCATCTTGGTAGCTCTCTGCTGCACCCTCTCCAGCAGTTGCCTGTCCTTCTTGAACCGGGGAGCCCAGAACTGGACACAGTACTCCAGGTGCGGCCTCACCAGGGCAGAGTAGAGGGGGAGGATGACCTCCCTTGACCTGCTGGCCACACTCTTCTTGATGCACCCCAGGATGCCACTGGCCTTTTTGGCCACAAGGGCACATTGCTGGCTCATGGTCATCCTGTTGTCCACCAGGACTCCCAGGTCTTTTTCCACTGAGCTGCTCTCCAGCAGGTCAGCCCCCAACCTGTACTGGTGCATGGGGTTATTCCTCCCCAGGTGCAGCACCCTACACTTGCCCTTGTTGAATTTCATAAGGTTCCTCTTTGCCCAACTCTCCAGCCTGTCTAGGTCTCTCTGGATGGCGGCACAGCCTTCCAATGTGTCAGCCCCCCCACCAGCTTTGCGTCATCGGCAAACTTGCTGAGGGTGCACTCTTATCCCCTCATCCAGGTCATTGATGAATATATTGAAGAGGACTGGACCCAGTACTGACCCCTGGGAACACCACTCGTCACTCGTATAACAACCAGTGCAACTGAAAAAAGGCAACAGGTGACAGTGGTAGGTGACTCTCTTCTGAGAAGAAGTGATCATCCCCCTGTACACAGTACTGGTGAGGATGCACCTCAAATACTGTTTTCAGTTTTGGGCTCCTCCCTACAAGACAGACACTGAGATTTTGGAGTGTGTTAAGAAAAGGGCAGTGAAGCTGGTGAGGCAACCAGAGCACCAGCCTTATAAGGAGCAGCTGAGGCAACTGGGGTTGTTTAGTCAGGAGAAAAGGAGGCTGAGAGGAGACCTTATCACTCTTTACAGCTACCTGAAAGGAGGTTGTAGCGAGGTGGGGGTTGGTCTCTTCTCCCATGTAACAAGCGATGGGACGAGAGGGAAGAGCCTCAGGTTGTGCCAGGGGAGGTTTAGATTGAATATTAGGAAAAAACTCTTCACTGAAAGGGTTATCAAACAATGGAACAGGCTGCCCACAGAAGTGCTTGAATCACCATTCCTGGGGGTATTTAAAAGACGGGTAGACATAGTGCTTAGAGATACGGTTTAGTGGTGGCTTTGTCAGTGTTAGGTTAATCGTTTGACTTGATGATTTTAAAGGTACCTTCCAACCTAGATGATTCTATGATTCTATATTTGAGAAGTCATGGGAATCTGGTGAAACTCCTGCTGACTGGAAAAGGGGAAACAGAACCCCCGTTTTTAAAAAACGTTTTTAAAAAGGGAAAAAGGGAAGACCTGGGGAACTACAGACCGCTGTCTCACCATTGTGCCTGGCAAGATCATGGAGGAGATCCTCCTGGAAGCTATGCTAAGGCATATGGAAAATAAGGAGGTGATTGGTGACAGCCAACATGGCTTCACTAAGGGCAAGTCATGCCTGAAAAATATGGTGGCCTTCTATGATGGTGGTGAAGAGCCACTGACATCATCTACCTACATGATTCTATGATACCCGGACATGGATTTGATGGATGGACCATTTGGTGGACGACGAATTTGCTGGATGGCCGCACTCAAAGAGCTGCAGTCAACAGATCGATGTCCAAGTGGAGACCAGTGATGAGTGGCATTCCTCAGGGATTGGTACTGGGACCGGTGCTCTTCAACATCTTTGTTGGTGACATGGACAGTGGGATTGAGTGCACCCTCAGCAGGTTTGCCGATAACACCAAGCTGTGTAGCACAGTTGACATGCTGTAGGGAAGGGATGCCATACAGAGGGACTTGGACAAGCTTGAGAGGTGGACCCATGCAAACCTCATGAACTTCAATATGGCCAAATGCAAAGTTCAAAGGCCAAATGCAAAGTCCTGCATGTGGGTTGGGGCAATTCCAAGCACAAATACAGGTTGCGCTGCATCCTGGGCTACATCAAAAGTAGTGTGGCCAGCAGGTTGGGGAGGTGAATCCATGCCTCTACTCTGCTCTCACGAGAGTACCTGAAGTATTGCATCCAGCTCTGGAGCCCCCAACAAAAGAAGGACGTGGACCTGTTGGAACGAGTCCAGAGGCAGGCCACAAAGATGATCAGAGGGCTGGAGCACCCCTCCTAGGAAGACAGGCTGAGAGAGTTGGCATTTTTCAGCCTGGAAAAGAGAAGGCTCCGGGGAGCTCTTCTTGAGTTTCCACGACATGGACAACCATGACATGTTTCAGTACCTAAAGGGGGCCTACATGATAGATGGGGGGGACTCTTTATGAGGGAGTGTAGCAATAGGATGAGAGGTAAAGGTTTAAACTGAAAGAGGGGAGATTTAGATTGGATATTAGGAAGTAATTCTTTACTCTGAGGGTGGTGAGACACTGGAACAGGTTGCCCAGAGAAGCTGTGGATGCCCTATTTCTGGAAGTGTTCAAGGCCAGGCTGGATGGGGCCTTGAGCAACCTGGTCTAGTGGAAAGTTTCCCTGCCGTTGCTATAAAATTAAAAGCGTGTAAAACCTGTGAAATAGCCTTCTCCACTGTGGTAGAAAGTGGACCATACCTGTGAATCCAGGGGGACAGAAACACTGATAGCCTCCAAGCCTGTTGATGCAGCTTCCTCCATGCAAGCAAGGCAAAGTTTCGCACTCATTTACATCCATCTCACACAGAGACCCATAGTATCCAGGTGCACAACTACAGATGAATCTTCAAAAAAGGGGAAATTAGATAAGTCAACAGAAGTTAGCAATATATCTGTTCCAATATTCTGAAGCCATAAGTATAACCTGATGTCCAGCTGGTGTCCCTAATCATCATCCATATGAAAATAATTAATGGATTTTGCTCATTTCCATGTTTCTGAAGCAAGCAGAGTGATTTATTCTTTTTTAGATTAGGAGAAAAATCGTGCAAAATAATTTTAGCTGACGGCATAAGAAATGACTTAAGGGCCAGTGTTCTTTTGACACGAGTCCCTGAATAACTGTAGAGTGTTGTGGAACAAACACAAGATACATATTTTTCTCTTGCTTACACTCCTTGTAAATGTTTACACTAGAAAAGGTCATCATTGGAAGCTGAAAAGAGAGATGTAGCAATCTAACTGAAGATCAATTTTCCTCTATTTCACTCTTATTTCAAATAAAAAGTAAAAAAATACAAAAGGTAAGGAGGAAAAGAACAAGTTGTGCTGAATACAGTTTCCCTTCTATTTTCCTCTAAAGTCACATAACAAACAAATAGCTGAGTCAGTGGCATTTATTTGCCTACCTCATTTTAATACAGAATTCTTGTCATATGCTGAAGGTTCCATCCAAACCTCACGGCAGCAAGTAGACTTTATGCATAAGGAAATCAGGGAACTGCTCTTCATTTAGTAGTAACTAACCTGTTTATGAGATCCGTGCAAGTTCCATTGTTTTTGCAGGGTCTTGATAAGCATTCATTAATCTCTACTTCACATAGTGTCCCAGTAAAGCCATGTTGACAGGAGCACCTAGCAAAAAGGATGTTTAATTTTTTTAGTTTTTAGTTTTAATATAAAAAGATTCTGGAAAAAGCAGATTTTGAGAGGTACGAATTAGGTCATTGCAAAATTATGTTTGATTTTTTTGTGATCATTGCAAAGTGCAGTACTTACACAAGCCTCATAAGTACAGTGACTGCAGACCATTTTTGCCTTATTTGTTGAAGGCCACAGGCTTTGTGCTGACCCCACTGTGCAAGGGCTCAGAACTTGCCTTGGCCTGAGCCGATTTTCACTTGTTTTGATCCCTGCCCTGGAGCCAGCTGACTGCTGCTTCTCATGTTTTAGCTTTAGCTCTGGGAAAAGGACCTATGGTGAGGGTGCAACACACTGGGATAATCATAGGGTTACAAACAATAGCCGCCTGTGTCCATGGTGGCTGGGGAAGCTGGTAAACTGTACAAAGGAAGTCAATCATGATAAGGAAACACACGAAAATAGCTTCAAGCAGGCCTGAGACTGAAGATGAGAAAAGCCCCACATTAAACATCACAATTCTCCTGGCAAAGACTTCCAGACGCCGTGGACTTGTAGTAACACTGCCACTTCTTCTTGAGGAAGACAGAAATCACTGATCACAGAACCCAGACAGCCATTGTGAGGGACGAGACAAGAGCTAGATAATTGTAAGATTTCTTATTAACGAATATAACTACATTGTCCATGAAGCTGTTTTCTATTAATTTCAATTTAGTATTATTGTAACTGGACTAATAACAGCTGTTTGTTATACTTTGATTAGATTTTTAAGATTTTAAAGCCCTATAATAGATTCTTGGGTTCACACGTATGGTGTCCATGTACGTCTTTTTGCCCACAAAAAGATTGTGAGTGTAATGTAACAGTGTAATGTGTCAAATGCATCACAAAAAAAGACGTATTACATCAGTGAAGAACAGAAAACACAATACAGCCAAAATACCAAAAGAATAGCTAGATGAAAAACATCCATGTATCACACTGAATATCTGTTATTCAAATAATCTTCCTCACCTGTAATGGTTAACCCCATCCACACAGAGACCTTCATTCTGGCACGGATGGGAGATGCACTCATCACTGTTAACTTCACAGTAAGTACCTTCAAATCCTGAAACACAGATTATATTAACTGTGAATGAGTGAATTCTACTACATAATATGAATGTAAGGGTCACAGATCCTCTTGGAGGCTGTCTGAGCTCAGGACCAACTCAGGACAATGCAAGAGGGAGACCTGAGAAACCTCTGCTGCCCCCGAAGCTGTTCAAGAAAGAGCTGAGAGAAGCATCGGTGGTGACTACTCCTTCTCTTGGGAGCATCTAGGCTGAGGCCCTTTGCCCTTAGGATCTCACTGACCTGCACTGCAGCCACATGCATGCCTAGCCATGCACCTGTTTATCTGGATGCTGACTCCGGCCTGCAGACTAGCTCTCTGGCTTGACCTTGGACCTGCCCCATTCCCTGTAGACTTGACTGGTGATCTGGCATGCTGTGCTGATCCTGGACACCATCATTGGCCCTGCCCTGCTTGCCTCATTCCGATACTGTCAGACAGGACCCTCGACAGCGAGTTGGCTGCCCTGGCAGCCTTGATAAAGCTCCTGGCTTACCTTCACTTCTGGAGCAGCCAGCCCTCCCTGCTCCTTGACTCTGAGATCAGGGGCAGCAAGTAGATGCAATCCTAGAAGAACTTTCTCCAATTATTTTTGTTCCTTAGCTTCGGTAAGTTCACTTCCAGAGAGTATAAGAAGTCTTGGCAGACTTTCATGAACCAGAGATTTGGATGGAGCACCTTGCTAAATGTACTGGGCAAAAGTAACCCATTTTAAAGGACTAAAATGGCTTTCTTGGGGAGTACGGGACAGTATCAGAAACTAAAAGCTAATTCAATAATTAATATATTACAGAGCATAATTGATGTTAGAGAGACCACTGTTATTCAAAGCAGTCAGCAGATGAGAAAAAACATTTAACTGTTTTTAATATTTAAGTGAAGAACAAATGGTATCAAGATCTTATCTGCAGAGTACATTACTTGCATAATACATTACATTTACCTGTGTAAACGTCCCAGAATATGTGCTAAAGAGAAAGAAGAGATTTTGCAGTGATATAAGAATACTACTTCTGCTCTTAGGCAGCATACTACACCTTACAACATTCACATAAGTAAGTGTTCTACTAAATATAAAGTTGCGTTAAAGTGATATATGGTGGATAAACCACAGCTACTTAGTTGACTTTTGCACAAATTCAATATATAGGTTTCAGTTGATGTAGTAATGAACCCATTCCAATGAACAAAGTGTTTGCACTGTACTGACTACAATACACACCACCCCTGACAGCAGAGTGACTGAAGTGCATTAATGGCATTCACTAAAGTGCTTTTGAACACCATTTAAATATCAAAATTAAATTAAAACAAGTATAAAAACATCCACTGAAGTTCAGTGTATATTATTATAAATATGATGAAGACTGTACTGGATTCTCTATTAAAACAAGTAAAAATTGTTATCGGTACTTTTTTAGACACCGAAATAAGGATAGTAATGACTTTTATTGCTATATTATTTATTTGTGGTTTTCAAAGTACTTCATGAAAGTGGGGAAATCATGAAAGATCACAGTTAGAAAAGCATAGCTCAGTTTTAGCTAGAGAAAATCATTATTGGAAAAATTAAGTGGCTTGGTCAGAGTTGTAAGGAAAACTGTAGAGATAAATCTCTGCTGGCACTCCAGTGTATGATCTAAGCATCAGCCCACATCAAAGCAGTTGGTATTTTCTTCTTACCACGATTTTTTCTGTTCAACAACTTTCCTGGCTAGACTTGACAGAAATGAGTCCTGAATATTTGCTGAAGGTTTCACAGCAGTGTCTGCTACACAAAGCTGGAAAATAAAGCCTGTAATGTATCTCAAAGTAACCCTTCCATTATAGTCACCTGAACTACTTTTTTTTTCAGAACCATGTTGAGTCTGAAGTGCTACCCTCATTTATTTCCTATTTGCATGATGTTTCACAAAAACTTTGCAAAAGAATTGCCATTATAGGGCACAAAAATTCTCTGTCCCAGTGTATCGCTTTGAAGTAGCTTCCTCAGCACAGGCAACTGTTATATTCTGAATGGTTTAGAGTATTATTTGTAAATGGGCCAGAACCAGTGCGGGATCCAAATACTTTTCTTATCTGTAACGCATGTAATCTGCATCTTAATACTGCAACTTGAGCCTGAAGTTTGATTAAGGAAAAAAGAAAGGCAAAAGGACTATAACTAGGGCTGTGGCATGCTAGTTGAATGTTTAGTGCTAGACTTGATTACATCAAGGAGTCAGCAGTCACTGACGCACGCACATACACCCCCACAAAATAATCAGGAGCTGTTGTTTTGACAGATGCCACCCCACTGCCACTGAACACGAGCAGAAAAGATGATCACATGTTTCTCTAAGTCTGGTTTGATTAAGAAATTGGAGAGCATACAGAATGTGAGAGACCAGGACCACAGGACCATTTGTAATCAACTGCCTCGTCTGTGGCTTCTCATTTATTTGTAATGTTTGACATTTCTGAAAATAAGTTTTGTTACAGAGTAGAAGGCTATGTCAATGCACAGGGGAAATGGGACTTCACTGAAAAGTAGTACACTGAAAAAAAAGTAAACCTGTATGGTATTATAAATAATTCAAAGATATATAGACAGTTTTTAGTTTTATAAGATAATCAGAGAAGGGTGTGAAGCTAACATAAAGTAAAACTTAAAAACATACTAACAAAACTTATATAGAATAGCTTCTTATTCTTTTGTGATACTATATAATATTTGAGCAAGCATCTTTTTTTAAAGAAGTACCACAGTTGTCAGATTAAAATACAGAAAAAGGAAAATGGAGGGCATTCATCATTCTGCTTCTGCCTGTCGTCCCCACTTGGTTATGGATGTTTTATAGTCTTTTTGAAGTAAATAGTACTGAAATGAATGCATAAAGCACCATTTAGACACATTTTTGATTGCAGCAGTACACATCTTTCTAGCCCACAGCAAAATATAGCTACCTTGAAAAGACATAAAATAAATAAACACACAGCAGGCATGCTACTTTATCTATTATTCCTACAAATGGAGAAAAATACCATTTTCATCACAAAATTTTACTGGAAATATACATTATGAAATATATGAAATATACATACATTATGAAATGAGCAATCTATGTGCTCAATTTACTCTTCAATTTACTATTGAATACTGTCTTTTTTAACTGACATAAATTAGCTTAGTCCTTTTTTTATTAAAAAAGTCAATCATTTTTTTCTTAATGACATGGACTGTTCAAAATTACATAGAACTATTTAGATGACTTTTTGATCCACAATGAAAACTTTCGAACTCATGCAGCAACTTTTTCTAAGGAATTTTTAAGGTTTCTAGTAATTTTTACAGATTTCAACAAAAACTCCTGGTTTCAGCTAAAATGGTTAATCAGAAACACTCTAATCTGCTTAAAAGGACCTGAAAAATATTAGAAGCGTTATGAAATTATGTTACGAAATAATGAATTAAATAAAGTTAAATAATACTGCTAATATACAGCATGTCTGGGCTGTAATATATTTATAATTTATGATGCTTGTACAAAGGATGTTTCAATAAAAGCATATGCTAATAAGCCAATTTTAATTCACTCATGATATATGTTCCCAGAGTAAATTAGGAAAATGAAGTGTAACACTGTGCACATCACTCGTACAAACAGGAGAGGTCAAACCTCGAAACGTATACTGCAATGTTAGGATTACAATAGTTGTAAAATATTTATTTCATGAATACGCTTGGACAGACATCAATCATACTATTTTCAGATCCGAAAGAATAATTAAAATGCTCATACCTAAGGGGAACCGGTTTAAGGAAAGAATTACCTTGGTAGTTGATTTACATACTGCTTGTTGAAGCTATGAGATACCTCATGGGTCTGACATGCATGGGCTCCCCTCATTCTTGCATTTTACATGATAGCCAAGCACAACTTAAAGGGTAATGTAATAAATTAAGTTATTTTGTATAAGCTACAACTGCTGCCACACATTGCTGTGATCTTTTGTGATACTTAAACTAAAATTAATGTATGGATGCAATTTTTACCGGAATGTAAACATGTTTGCAAATTATTTCATGTGTTGCAAGAGAAAAGAAAAAAGACAACGGGGGATAAGCGACTTAAAATCTTTAACACATTGGATATACTTCTGAAACAAACATTTTTCAGTTGCAAAGAAATTTGCAGTATGCAAAAAAGCATTCACTTAATGCAGCCAACAAAACAATTTGCTGTTTATACTGTGAATACAATTAATTTGTTTCAACTATAAAACACAATAATTTTGAGCAAACTGTTTTGTAAAGTGGTACGTTACTGGAAAGCCTGAAAATATGCATGGTGCTGCAATGTATTGTTACTCTAACAATATTTAGTACTATGTGTAGGAAAGTAATATGCACATTTAAATGCAACTACTTGCTGCCTTTGCTACTGCAAATCAGTCAAACTTAAGATCCAAACTGTAAATCAATAGCACATGTAAATGATTTGACGTAACTCTCCAGCCATATACTTTACAAGGTAGCTTCTCCACATGTCAAACACAATTGATACATTAAAAATGCAGTTTTTGACCTTAGTGCTTTTTATGCGTAAAACCCAAATTTTTTCTGAACTCAATTCAAACAATTCTGAACTTCTAAATGAAAAAATGCATCTAAACAATGGGGAAGAGCAAGTGGCACACATTGTCCCTTGCAAATACAGAATTCCATTAGATACCTGCTCAAAATTTCCAATATTGAATTCAAGAAACTAGTGGCTTTTTTTATTTGTCAAACATATTTTACAGTATTTTTCCTGCCACATTAGAGAAAACGAAGACGTAAACATAATCTCATTGATATTACTGCTTATCTACATTTTTTAAAAAAATTATAGGGATGCTACTTCATTTGAAACATTTATTTGTCATTTTAGGGAAAACGTGTTAGGGTTTTTTGAGGAAGTGTAATTCATCTCAAAAATGTTAACCATATTCATAGTAACATATAGCAATTTAAAGACTTTCAGAAAGTAAGGGAGATGAAAAACAAATTGAAAATCATTGCAATTCTTTGTGTTAGACAATTTACTTTTATTTCTATATATTTTCAACAGTTCAGGTAGCACAAAAGTGGCTTTAACAATATGAGGTCTAAAAATACCTGTGTTCTATGGAGAGTGTCGCAAAAGCAACTCATCTAATCTCAAACCCTAGTTTTCTCATATTCCACATTAACACTAGTGGGCGTGACTCAAATTTGCTTGGAAATTATGTGCAGGCAGAATGATATATTCATTTTAGTATACAAAAATTCCAACATCCTGTGATAGTTTTGCTGTCAATGGATGAAGCATTAAATGCTGTTACTTAAGATGGGACAGATCTTATCGTTCATTCTGTTCCTCTGAAATATGGGAAATGGCTACTGCATGTCTCAACTCTATGGGAATTCTGTGAGCTACGAAGTGTTCACAGGAATATGCAGAGAGTAGAAGCTACACATCTGCTGTTACAGTTACGGTCATTTTTGTCTCCTTATTCCATTGCAGAGAAATATTACTTAACTCTGCAGGCAACACAGAGGACTAACAGGATTCTTTCCCCATAAGCTCTCTACTGTTTTACTCATCAGCAGAGTATGATGGATTTCATTTGTCTCCTTACTGTGAACGATTTATGAACCAATGTTTGCAAGCAGCAGAGATATCACAATAGCCCCATGATGATTTGCATAGGTATTTAGGTTAATCAGTATAACATAGGTAGATACACGTATCAAAGTCAAAGGTGTGTGAAATGTTAGACATGGTAAAAAGGCTATCTGCCTTTGTGAATTATGTGTGCATGTGCCCAAAAAAAAAACCTGGCACTGTAGGGCTCAAAAATCTGACAATGGCAATCTCCAATTCATACAACTTCTGTTCTTTAGCATCTACTTATTATTTCTGCTTGATATTATAAATTTTGTGCATTATAATAACTTTGACTTAGTCTTCTTTGAGACATGGGCTGAGAAATATTTTGTCTCAGTTCAAACTTCTGCTTGTAAGATGATATAGACTAAATAAAAAATAATTATTAGCATGCTAGGACAAAGGGTATTAAAAAAGAAGGTGTCACGGGAAAGAGTTATTGACAGTAGTCTGATAAAAGGGGTGAGAAAGTCCTGGAAAGAGCTGTTTAAAACAACGACTTCAGAAATTACCTTGAAGCATCGAGAAAGGGACCATAAAGTCTTGCTTTTGGAAAGGGTACTTGGAGGATAAAGAAAAAATAGGATGGCTAATTCCAAGTGTAACTATTGGTTCTCCTTAGAGATGGCACGGTACTCTCCTTAAGACCTCATTGACACCTTTCCCTGGAACAAGACACGTAATTTCCCTACATCCTAAAACTGGTCGTTATAACCTTACGACCCTTGCAATTCCTCTTGCATAAACCAGTTTTTCAGCCTCCCAGCTTCTGGCTTTGTATATTCAAAGATACAATGAGCACAAATAAGAAGACAAAGCTATAATGACACAAACTGCTGCTCTCCATTCTTCTCTTTTACTACTCTCTAGAACTGTGTGCTTCCCAGAACTATACAGATAAAAAAAAAAAAATCTCTACAGAAATAATAATCCAGTCAACAGACAACTGGTAAAGAATTCAGCCCAACTACCATCTGAACAAACTGTCCTAAGCTGCCTATATAGTCAGCAGAGCGACATAAATATTTCTACAGCATTAGCCACTTGACTTTGTATGTCTGCTCTCGGGTGAAATGAATTACCTCAGAAAACTGTCTCTTTCTCATCATTGACTGTAAATGGAGCACAGGGGGACCTCCTCAATGTATACTGTGTATACCTTTACATATACCTCCTCAATGTAATACTGAGGGGATCTACATCTGGTCAAATTAATAAAGACTTTCTGGTGTACTTGCTTCAATAATAAATACATTATTTCATTGATTTATTTCCCTTCTGAGTTTCCTAACTCATTAAAATGCTATTGAACTACACAAACGCTCACCAAATAACCTATTTTCGAACAGGGTAGGTAAGGCTTTGGTATTAACACTCTCTCTTTCCCTCTATGTGTGTATATATATATGCAATATATAATGTATTTACATATATATTTCTTGAGAATTTTCCCATCACAAACTAAAGGTAAGCAGAATATTGCTTGTATTGTAATAAGGAGACTGCATAAACATCCTGAGCTGAGGATACTACTTGGACTAATGAAGAAAGATCTACATCTAATTTTAAAGAATGAGATTAATTTCTACCTTCTATTATAAGAAGCAGTAATTCTAAACACCCTCTAAATTCAACAACCTTGTCCTTCTCTTCCTGTCTTTATGTCCGCAACAACTACATCTGCTGTTTCTACAAATCTTGCCTTGCTTTAGCTACTACTGGCCTATGGTTTATGTTGGCAAATTTATTTTTTGTCTTATTAATTTTCTGTAATATTTATGTGCTTGTATTTCCCCAGGTTTCATATTTCTCCATGATAACTGTTACCTTTGGTCCCCAATTTCATCATTAAGTATGCTTGCTGTTGTTCAACAGTCATAGCCAGAGAGCTGATCTTGCACTCTGTAGTTGCACGCCTTCTCGTAGTTTGTATCGTTTTCGGTAATTTGTTCTTTCTTGGAATACCATTGTTCTCAGAAAGCTGCACTATTTTTACCAAACTGTCCTGTATTCACTTTGGGTTGCCTTTACAAAACTTAACACTTTTGTGCTTGTCATTATCTAGAACAGAATGGTCTAATGCTCATCCTCTAGTTTATTTACCCTCTAGTTCACTTAAGCATGCAGCTGAGTTGCTCTTTGGATCTTTTGCGCATAGACCTTCTGGGGAATTTATGAATGGTTGCCCAGGCTCAGCTACAAAAATTTCAACATTATTTATATTCTGTAGCTTTACTCATGTTTTCTAACTTTCTCTTGTTGCACCAAAAATTTTATTTCTATTATTAATTACAAGAATGGAATTCTTTAAGAACTGAAAAACATGTTGATAAATTAAGCAATAAAACATTCTACAATTTGCCCTAAGTTGTCTGTTCCTCCTTTGTTTCATTTCATTTAGTATACAGCATTTCAGGAGAAACTAATGGCAGGAAACAATGCTGAGTATATGCATAATAGCTCAAAAAACCATCTCCTCCCAACTGCCTTGATCAAACCCTTGCGTATCAATTAGTGGCAAAGTATATATTTTCTGTACACTTCTTGGAAAACTTGTTCTATTGCAGTGATTCCTAAACTTCTTCAATAACGGCTTACCTGGTAACATTCTTGCAACCATGAATATACCAGCATATAATTGTATACATCACATTTTTTTAAACTGTTTAACCTGCTTGTGTTACAAAACAAAAATATTTAGAAAAGAAGACTTTCCTAAGGAACGTTAAGAAAAGACTTGAACTACATGTCTCTCTACAGATCATTTCTGACAAATGTTTCAAAATCAATACATTGTATTAAAAGCTGCTTCAATAAGCAACTTGCATACCTCCCCGGCGACTTTTTTTTAAACTCAGAAACTTGTGGTAATCTTTACCTTAACAGCAAAAAACCCAAGCTATAAATACTGCTGACTTCTACATATTATCTCTATATCTTTGCAGCTCACTAAACAATGAGTAATTCTATTGTGGTGTAACACTGCAATTAACGTATTTGCTATCCTTGGTCCCTAGGACACCCCTACATCCCTGCCACTTATTGGTATAAAAGTGATGACTTAATCCTGCCTAAATTCCAAATTCAGTAGTTGTACTCTCCCTACTTAAATCTTCGCTGCAGTTTTCATTAGTTAATGTATTCTTCAATTCCTATGCAGAATTGCATAGTGATGTTCTGCACAGTTAAACTGTTGCTCTGTTCCACCTTAGCAGTTCTTGTACATCGAGGGAGAGATTGTGTCTTTTAAGCCATGGCCCAGGAAAGCTGTCAGTACCTGTTGTGCTTTTGCTGCTTGTGCGTATGGAGAGCAATCCACTCTAACCATTAGGCAGGGGAAGATTACTCCCCTGATGTGCCAGGCCTTCCTGACCGCTCAGCAGGAAGAGGAACCATTTCCAACTTGCTCCAATTTTTGCACTTTTAACAATTTGCATATATTTTGTCTATTTCTGCCTGTCTGTTTTGTCAATTTAGTCTGTCAGCTCTGCTGGCCAGGTGCATGTCTCTCTCCACCTTGTTGTAACAATTGACTCAGAAATAGTAATTCTGAGTGCTGGAATCTAAACATTTATACATTTAATAAGTACTATAATATAAGAAATTTATAGTAGGTAAACTGACAGCTATCTTACCAGTCTTTTAACATAACTGATAGACCTGCTGTAATTCATGAAGATTTTATGTGCTTTGAAAGGTATACATTGTTACTTTCACTGCAGACAGCATTACATTACTTTCTGCAGCACAACAGACAACAGAAAAGCTTAACTATACTAGTTCTTACCAGTTTTGCAAATGCACATTGGATTTCCGTCGACTTGTGCCAAGCACGTTGAATTGTTTATGCATGGATTGTATGGCAGCTCACAGGGACTGAAGCGCTGATGGCAGAAGTCCCCAGTATAGAATGGAGGACAAATGCACACAAACTGTCCCTGCTTAACAGATTCATAACACGTGGCTCCATTTAAGCATGGTTCAGAATCACATTCATTTATATCTTCACTGCAGTCCGGCCCTGTCCACCCTGCTGTACACGTGCATCTGAACAAAAAAAAAGAGTTAATGTGAAGGAAGAATGAAAATCAAGAACTTAGCCAAATCAGTTCCAACTATTTAAATAAAAATAAAAATCAAGAATCTTCTTCTGTGCATAGCTTTTTTCTGCCAGTTGTATCAGATCGCACTATGAATAGAAGTTATATATTCGGGTTCTTCTCACACAATTTATTTGAGCAAAAGCAAAATGATTTATTCTAAGTCACAGGATGTATCCACTTGGAAAACCACCCGGTTTAGTTAATGCTGACAGAATCATCTGTGGATCTTCAAGCTGAAACACCACCACAAATTATCAAATGTGGAATATAAATTTCTTTAAGCTTTAGGATTAGAATTACATCTTTTCATATGTGTGAAACTACTAAGTAGGTACTTCAGTGTTTGGGATGAAATGCACCAGGATGATATGTGTTCAGTACACTTTTAAGAAAGAAGGTATGAGATCAAAGGCATAATAAATGATACAAGAATCCTCTTTTCATTATGTTCTTCCTTTTTTGCATACTCTTGTGAAGACCTGTTATTGACAACACAGAAGAGAAACCTGGACCAAAATCTACGTTACATCTGATTGTAAAGAATACATATTAATGAATTAGATAAACATCTGTTTTTATTTACAACATAAATATGATGATAAGGTTCTAAAAATTCAAAGTTAACAATTTGTTAATGATTTCAAAGTTTGCAGAGAAAATTTCCTCATTAGCTGCAGTAAAGGAAGGTTCTTTGTGCTTTAAAAGTTGCACATTACTTTCACCGAAGACAGAATTAAATTCAACATATATTTGCAACTATTTTGCAGGATAGCAGACAACACGAAAGATTAACTATGCCAGCTCTTACCTGTTTTGATTGATATTGATTTCGGGCATTAAATCATTCAAATATAGCTTGATTGATAGTTGTAATTTGATTAGAGGTATTGTTCTTAAGTAACAAATAGGTCGTTCAATGGAGAATCAATTAGATAGTTCTATTCTAAAAGGCACAGGTATTGCTTGACACACAAAAGACAAACTTGGCCTCATCAAAACACAGTGTTTTCTTTAAAATTGATTTGTGGGGTATAATTTCCATGTCACGTGAAATGAAATGGCTATTACTAGGAAGCTTTATCATTTGGAAGTCCTGAGTATTTCAGCAATAAGGATTCAAAAATCAGCTTACTGTACGTTTTTAGTGGGAAGAAAAATAGTTGTAACTATCAAAAGGCATTCAGGCATTCTTAAAGTGAGAAAAATCACATTTCAGGACTCTTATCAGTTACAGCACCCAGAACACATTTTTGGAAATATGGTTACAAATAAAAATGTTTTGCTCATCTGTGTTTAAGCACAACAAAGATATCTGCTTTTGCTACACATGGTAGCATCAATTTGCTATCTGGAGGCAATACCCACTGAGTAACAGCACACCCACCACTCAGCGCTTTGTTCACTTTTCCTCTAAGTAGTTACTCTATAAAAGTATAAGCCTCTATTACAAATTAACTGTCTCCAAATCACCGACACTGGACATAGTAGAACATTCTGTCCCACGAACAAGTATTTTGGATGTCAATTGTTTCACAGCTGCTCATTTTTTTCTTGACTTCATTTACGAAGTTCTGAATAAATTACTACCAATGAATTACTACAAAGTGGTATGTAGTACCTTGTCTATGCTCCTATTGTAGCTTGGAAAGCTCATTAAATGGAGAGCCTTCCACTTCATATTAGGAGAACGGGGTTAAATTCTTAACTAGTACAACTGTTACGGGTGTAACTGACGTGCAGTTCAAATATAAACACAAATACAAAACATGTTCCATTCCCTTTTTTTCCCTAATGAATTTCCTAACTCTCTTTGAGTTATCAAAACTATTCTGTATGGCCACAGGGAACATTTTGTCAAGTGGAGATCACTGAACCACAGCAATTATCTACACTACACAACTAGCCAGTCCTACCCTGGCTTCATGCAGCCTGCCAGCTGAGATGCAACGGTCAATATTAATGCAAAGGAGACAATTAATAACATCGTTTTGTTGTACTCTTATGCGTATTATTAAGAAGTTGCTGGTGCCTTCATTAAATGTGAAACAATACAATGAAGTGTCTATCTGGAGACCCAGTTTTTAGAGTCAAGACAATATTTTGTCTTAATGAGAACTGTTATTTAAACAAGGTAAGGAGGTGTTATGAGTATTAAAAGCATAGAATACAGAGCAGAGTTTTTTAATTGTGGATTATCAATGAAGTTACTATAGCTGATATTCTTATAAATTATCTGATCAAAAGGCAAAAACCCAAACAAACTGTCCTTTTCAAAATGACCATTTCATTCGCTACATTAGAAAGATCAAGATGATTCCTAGGATCCTCAAGCAAAAAAAAAAAAGTTAATAAATTCTTTTATGAGAACACCTAAAGGTAAGGTAGTCATTGTTCAATTTCTTTCTGTTCTTTTACCAACTTGTAAACTCAGATAAAAAGTTCTAATAGTGCTAGCAAAATACAACTAAAGTTTTCACATAGCTTCTAAAAAAATTGCAAATATGGCAGATGTTCTGTATGCAACTTTGTGTTTACTCCTAAATTGTTTACAAATTATATAAACTTTTTTGAACTTATTTGCCAATATTTGGTGTTTAAATAACACCAACTTTTATAAAAGCAATCTAAAAATTCAAGCTATATATATAAAAACTATCATATTCATCAAGCATATTAATAAAAATCTCTTTAAGCATGAAAGTTTGCTATTGCCTGTAAATTTCTCTGCTGTATTCACTAGGAATACATTCAAATTTTTTTAGAAAACTGTGTAAGTCTAAAAGATGTATGTTTAGTCTATAACATAAAGCTAAATAAATATAAATCTAAAAGACTTATACATATAAATATAAGTTATTTTATCTGAAACAATGTGATCATCGTTAAATTCACAAAATTACAGAAACAATGCAGGAAATGTGCTAAGCTCCAGGAAGAAAATAAACTGGAAAATGTCTTTTACATTTTCTCTTAAGAACAAACAAAATTACTATCTTTATTCACACAGAGTTTTAAATTCTGAAGCTAAAGCTTTTACAAGGCCTTTCTTAAAAGAATTTTAGCATTTATGAAAAAATTAAAAAATTAGAAAAATTCAATCCCTAAATAGTATATATATTTTTTCAGATTAACTATGAAAACACTTGACTTGTACTACACAATTAAGCAAACTGCATCTTATCCTTTCATAACCTAATTGCATACTTGTGTTTGTAACTTTTATGAATAGCAATGAGAAGATAACCCATCAGAAACATCAAGAATAGTCATATCCCACTCTTTCTGTTCTATACTTTACAATCAGTTTTGAGAAAAACTTTTGGGGAAAAAAACCCAAAATGTTATTTTTTGTTGAAAATAATTATGTTGAAAATAATCTGACAGGCTGTTGAAATGGTATTTTAATTTTAAATAATAAAAGCTTCTATTAAACAGTTAAATAATTTAGAACATCTTCAAAAAGAGGAAGAATACACTAGCACGGAAGCATGCACTAGCACATGTAATGAGAGAAACAGAAGATTTAGGTTGATGCAAAAATTCTTAATTTTAACTAATTTTCCCTCTTCCAGAATCCATATAAATATTTTCTTTTAAATAAACAAATCCAAATATTTTCATTAATATTACAAAATGAAATAATGCATGATTCTTTTCTTTATTCATTTTAATAATATAAACCCCATACAGTGCTTTGATTGTGACATGTAGAACTCCTCCAACACACCAGCTTTTATAACTACCACCTGTCGACTTTCTGTAAATCTCTCCATAGATTTAAGAGCTTTCCATACAGACACAAATAAAAGGAGAGGGTAATGAAAATATAAAATATAAATTATATCCATGGTTTTGTATTTTACTGTCTGCTTAAACACAAAAGTCAAAGACAAAAATTGCAAGCTATAGTCATGAAAGGTACCCAGAAAAACTAACATTAATGTTATAAGTTCCTCTACACCTATATGATGTGTTAGGTACATCGTATTTATTTGGTTCTCACCTGCTTGAAAGCTCCCTTTTTATTTCTCACATTGCAGTGAAATATATTGGTATCACTTGCCTTATGTTCTACCTTATAGGTTTTAAGGAATCAAGTAACAGGGAAGAGTTCTAAGCATCCCTGAATGGTTGATCTTGGAAAAAGTCTCCAAGACTCATCTAGTCCCCCTTGCTCAAAACAGGGTCAACTACAGGTTTCTCAGGTCTGTGTCCAGTCTGGTTTTAAGTATCTCCAAAGATGGAGACCCCACAACCTTTCTGGGCAACCTGTTCCAGCACCTGACTACCCTCACATTAAAAAATCTGTTTTCTTAACCTTAAAGTGGAATTTCATGTATTTCAACTTTTGCCCACTACCTCTTGTCCTGTCACTGGATACCATTGGGAAGAGTCTGCCTCAATCTTTTCATTCCCTTCCATTAGTTATTTACATACATTGGCAAGAGCTGACCTCAGCCAAAGCCATTTTTTCAGCACGCCAACCACAACTGCAAGCTACTCTGAATCTTAAAGCTTCTAAAATGATGTCATCAATTAGAAAAGCCTATTGGTGGGCTTGTTCCAACCTAGCTCAGCTAGCAGCTCTGGAAAAATGCCAAAGCTTGACAAAAGCAGTAATGCATATCATTATAACAGAGCAGAACAAATTTCAGAAGCACCAATTTTTTGCCTTCAGACATCTTGCAGAAGAAAAACAGAGGAAGCTGACCTTTTCAGTCCTCTGTATTTTGTACCAAATTTTCAGAAAATACCAGTCAAAGCACTTGCCTTTGCTACAGATACTCCAGAAAAAAAATGCAATATTCAAGATGCAGCAGAACTGTTTTTTCCTTAGTGGTTCAGTCAAAGCAACAGGAATCCTAAACTGAACCCTCAGATACACTGTGTCTATCATTCACCTGCCTCTTTATTTGACAGGATCTTGATGAGAAATGTCAAGATGTTCAGTGAATTTTAGGTCGGCCTGTTAGCTATACAATACACGCAACAATGGTCCATTCTACAGTGAGAGTTTATGTTGTCTAGTGCATTCAATCAAATCAACTAACAGCCAGAAAAGCCACAGTGCTCCGTGACAAATGTATTCCTTGTAAGCTAGAGGCTACTGGACCATCTGAAGTAGTAAAACGAGAGCTCACTTTTAATACATGCACAGCTTTGAGTTTAGAGCACCAACACATACCACAAAGCTCCAAAGACATAGAGTGACCATGGAGGCTTCAAATACTCAGTTTTCTTTCACCTCTTCCCTCCCACAAACATCTTTCTTCTTTTATTCTCTGAAAGCTTAATGCACTCTGTTCCTCAGCTATCTGACCCATCTTACGTACACCACCAGCTTTCACCTGCAAAAGCCCTGTTACGAGTTCCTCTCTGATGTTCTTCTGGTGCTACTAGTTATCCCCTCTCATACATCACTCCTAGGTATTCTCCTCAAATTTCCACCCATGGCTCTCCTCCTCTCCCCTGAATTCATCCGAGCCTTCCTTTACCAACACTTCTATTATTCCTTCTCTACCTTCTTCCTAGAGCTCTCCATTTGTAACCAATAAAATGTGACACATGAACTACAGCGGTCAAAACTGGTGGCAGTCTGGGCTGCAGTACTCACGTCCTGGTAGAATTCACAATCTTGAGCAATATCGGCCAGTTGATGAGTACAGTCAGGACCCGAATTTTAGGACAGCAAACTTTCAGTTGTTACAGGAATTAGCAGATGAGACCCTCTAGGAAACTGTCCTCAGGGACAAAGGAGTTGAACAGAGCTGGCAGCTCTTTAAGGACATTTTTCTTAGAGCACAACAGCTCTTGATTTCCACATGTGAAAAATTAGGCAAGGAAGGCAGGAGACCAGCATGGCTTAGTGAGGATCTCCTGGACAAACTGAAGTCTAAGAAGGAAATGCACAGGCAATTGAACAACGGAAATGAATCCTGAGAAGAATACAGGATGCTACCCTGATATGTAGGGATGGGATTAGGAAAGCTAAAGCAAATTTCAAGCTGAATTTGTCAAGGGATATTACAGGTACGCTGGCCAGAAAAAGAAGATTAAAAAAATGTACCTCTGTGACAAATAAGACTGGAGAACTGGTGACAGCCAACACACAGAAGGCCTCAGCACTCAATTTACCTCAGTTTTTAAATGCTAGTCTCTTTTCCTAAAAAGGACAAAGAGCAAAAAGTAAAATTACACTAAGTAATTTTACTAAAAAGTAAGTAATTAAAAAATAAGTAACTAAGGCTAACTTTGGCCTCTTCAAAGAGCTACCTGGGGGAATGCCATGGTCTAAGGATCCAGAAGGAAGGGGGGTGCAAGACAGCTGGTTAATATTTAAGCGCCACTTCCCCCAAGCTCAAGATTGGTGCACCCCTAGGAGCAGGAAGTCAGGCAAAGGAGGCAGGAAACCTGCATGTATGAGCAAGGAGCTTCTGAAAAAACTCAGATGGAAGGAGGAAGTTTACAGAATGTGGAAAAAGGGACCGGCCACTTGGGAGGAATATAGGAACATTGTCAGAGTATGCAGAGATGCAACAATGAAAGCTAGGGCTCACTGGGAATTAAATCTGGCAGGGGATGTCAAGGGCAACAAGAAGGGCTTCTTCAAGTACATCAGTAGCAAAAGGAAGACTAGGGAAAATGTGGGCCTGCTGCTGAATGAGGTAGGTGCCCTGGTGATGGAGGGTACAGAGAATGCGGAGTTACTGAATGCCTTCTTTGCTTCAGTCTTTACTCCTAAGGCTGGCCCTCAGGAATCCCTGACCCTGGAACTGAAAGAGAGAGCCGGGAGTAAGGAAGACTCCCTTGATCGAGAAGGATCAGACTAGAGACCGTGTAGGCAAATTTGACACCCACAAATCCTGGGCCCTGATAGGAAGTACCCACTATTGCTGAGGGAGCTGGTGGAAGTCATTGCTGGGCCGCTCTCCATCATCTTTGAAAGGTCCTGGAGAACAGGCGAGGTGCCTGAAGACTGGAGGAAAGCCAATGTCACCCCAGTCTTCAAAAAAGGCAGGAAGGAGGAGCCAGGGAACTACAGACTGGTCAGCCTCACCTCCATCCCTGGAAAGGTGATGGAACAGCTCATTCTGGATGTCATCTCTAAGCATGTAAAGGAAAATAAGGTTATCATGAGTGGTCAACATGGATTCACCAAGGGGAACCATGCTTGACGAGTCTGATAGCCTTCTATGACGGCATGACTGGTTGGGTGGATGTGGGGAGAGTAGTGGATGTTGTCTACCTTGACTTCAGCAAGGCTTTTGACAGTTACCCATAACATCCTCATGGGTAAGCTTAGGAAGTGCAGGTTAGATGAATGGACAGTGAGGTGGATTGAGAACTGGCTGCATGGTAGACCTCAGAGGCTTGTGATCAGCAGCGCAGAGTCCAGTTGGAGGCCTGTAACTAGTGGTGTTCCTTAGGGGTCAGTACTGGGTTGAGTCCTCTTCAATATATTCATCAATGACCTGGATGAGGGGACAGAGTGTTTGCTGATGATACAAAACTGGGAGGAGTGGCTGACACACCGGAAGGCTGTGCTGCCATACAGTGAGACCAGATTCTGAAGCACATGTTAAAAAAGCTATTTGTGTTTTCTCATTCTGAAGACAGACTGATACATCTTTTTCTGCTTTTAGATTTCTGAATTAGAAACCAGAAAGATTAACCCTTTTACCTTGAAAATATGAAGTACAATACGAATAAATAAATAAAATCTGCAAATACAAGCATGCTGAACCCCTTCAGCTTGCTCTTAAAGCTGGAAATAGAAGTAGGTATTGACCTCGAACTAGAGAAAAAGGATTTGGGAGGTACATTTCTGGAAAGAGAGATAAAAAGAACACGTTTCTGCTATTATAGTAGTGTGTAAGTGTGCCTTTTGTGTGTTTGATGTATACAGAAAAACTTCAGAGGGCTTAGGTAGTTTTCATTCCCTTCCAGTTTAATTGCTTCAGCCTTTTTATCCTTGTCCTTTTTCTCATTTTTTAGGATATATTTTCTCTATTTTGTGTATTTTTGCTCCCATAATCCTCTGCTCACATTTTTCCTTTTAGTAGCAATAACTAAAATTTATTCCTAATTCCATGTATTCAGGGACATGACAAAGAAAAAAACATTTTAGAGGTAAAAACAGATGAAGTTGTATTTGCTTGTTTTCCATGTATTTCTTCCTTACTCCTCTATTTGAAGCAATGAGTTCACGCAATCACAAGGTAACATTCAGTTCACTAAGACAGCAAGCTATATTTCAGCTTTTACTTTAAGCACTAGTTCAGCTGCAATGCACACATTTCTGTTTTAGGAAACAGAATTTTATGTCCTACAAAGGGTATTTCAACTTTCAACTCCCAATTTTTTAATGCAGTTTTTTTTTCTTTTTTCATTTTCCTAAATTAAAATACAAGATACATCTTATGTCAGACTGGATGCAACCTTCAGACTACTGAAGCACAGAGTTGAGATACAACCAGTCCCTTTTCAGATCAATCAAACTATTTGCATATCTCAAGCAGGATTTTGCAGCAAATCTTCCTATCTACAAAGTCAGATGAAATTTAATTGTTTTCTGTTTTGGCTGGGAAACATTAAAATAATTAAAAATAACCAGTAAAACTATCACTAGAGAGCAGTCTCATTAGAAGGATTGTGCTTAAGAATGCACAAGCACTGAGTATTTTGAATACTTTTAATTAAGGAGGACAACAAAACAAGCAAAACTGAGTATTATTACTGTCACTCATGTCATATGGCTTGCACCTAGAAAATACAATACAGTTTGGTATCAACAATCTTGTTCATAGACCATGACCACATAGAAAACAGTTGGTAAAACGCCTGCCTATCTGTCTTACCTCCTGAAACTCCTCTTTTAGATGCAGCAGGAAATAATTAAAAATTACAAAATAATTATTTTCATGTTTTGTGAACATTTTTTTTACTTTTGCTTTACAGTTTTGGTTATTGCCTAGGGTGCTAGAAAAAACTACTTACCGTGTTCAAGACTTTTAAAAGACATTATAAAAAGATTAAAAAATACTGAGTCATCCCTTAAAAGATAGGAACTTCCATCTCCTAAATTCCCCAAGTTATATCAGAAGGGTGTCAAAGTCATGTGAAAATTCTGGAATGCAGCTTAGCAAGTTAGCATACAACGCAAGGTAAAGAGAAAGAAAGATCTGTCTAAATTTGTGTGCAGTATGTAAAATGATATTCTGAGTAACAGAATTAATTTCTTGAATTACGGCAGACCCCCATATACGGTGTCTACGCATTCTGGCATGTGAAGGTGCTCTTTTGAGTAATATCATGTGTTAAATAAACCTGCTTTAGACTTCCTTCTGTTCTTGACAAAACGCAATGGGAAAAGGACATACATTCCTATCTTACCAGCTCTTGTCACTAACAACAAGAGCTGCATTCTTTGCCTATGCGTCCTTCATCCCACACTGGAACAACAACAATCAGTACAACAGCAACAAGGTAACTCAAGACTCCATCCAGCAATCTGGGGGAAAATACATAATTTGCGTCCTTTTTAACAGTCAACACTTCTCCAAAGATTGAGTCTGCCAGAGAGAAAAACCTTCACTTGTGAAAACACAGAATCAGTAAATCAATGCTATGGTGAACAGTAAGTAAAGAATCCACCTCCAGTATCTTGGATGATACTGATTCCCTTTGGTAGAGAAAAAAGAAATATTATTTCATTCTTTCAAGAACCAGAGGGATACAGCTGTCATGCATGCTTCCATCTCCTTAGTCACCTGTTTGCTTGTGCTCCTCCATCTTAATTTAATGCTAGTCTTTGATGACAGATCTGGCAGTACTGGGTTTATGGCTGCATCTATGGAAACCTTCAGCACTATTTCCCCTTGGAAATCTCTTCCTTGCTACTAGATTTCAGTGTAAAGGGCCTAGTTGATATGGAAATTAGCCCAATCTCTTTTTTTTCAGTTTCATATTGCTCTAATAGTTTCTGAGAGTTACAGGTAACTCTTACTGTGTTTTAGTACATTGATTTTGAGATAAGTCCTCTTTGACCTGAGAAATCTGAAAGGAAGAACAATGCTGCACTGAAAAAATAAAAGCTATCACCTGCAAGCAGGTAACAGCCACTGCAGGAGAGCTACTTATTAAATTTAGCAATGCAGGAGTAGTTCTGTCAATTGACCTCAAATCTCTTCACCTAGTATGCAGAGATGGCACTGATTACAGAAGAGAAAAATGAACTCTTCAGGTAGAGTGCCAACAACAGCAGGTACTTTTGCTCTAGGGGAGTAAAGGAGATCTTTCCTGGTCTGCTCTTTCTACCACAGGCAACAAAAGAAGACCAAGTAAAGGTGATTACAATTGCTAATATTTATTACAATAATTAGCACAGCAACATGAAGTGGTAGATGGCATGCGGCAAATCTGAAATTTTATGAAGACTGAGAAATACGAATCTAACCCTGAAGACAGACTGCTGAGACACTTAAAAAATTTGACATGAAAAATGTAATGCACACCAATTCAGAAGTCTATGCAAATGACCTCTGCATACTGATTTGAATGATTTGAACAGATGAGACAAAGAAACAAGTCTCTCCTTCATGTTTCTGACTGTTTCTGAACTCTGCAAACACATCTGTTGTTTAATCAAGATGTCTTTATCAGGTTTCTTCCTGATGTTCTATGCCTATTTTTAAACCTACTTTCAGGATTGTCACTTGATCTTTCCCTTAGGTCTACTCAAGCTGCAAGGAGGTATATCACAGAAGAAACTGTATGCCTTTGGCTCAGTCAGACATCAAATCTAGGAATGGAAGCGATGGCATAAAAAAGCATGGTTTTGAACAAATGGATTAGTGTTCTGTGTTAAATAACCTTGTTCTCTTTTTTTTTTTTCATTCCAAATATAGAACACATTGAATACTTTATGCCTAGAACCAATTAGCTGCCTATAAGCAACTGATAACCAAGGAGGACAGATGCAGTATTTAGTATAGCAGAATACATCAGGATATCACTTATATAGTACCAACGTCTATACGTTTTAAGAGTACTATTCAAGCATTTTCAACACTCAGTAGTAGCCAATTATACATCAAAGTTTATCTGGTGAATCATTTAGCATGTGAACAACTCTCACAAAGCCAATTTCAACATTCTAAATTCAGAATTCAAAGGAGCCTATATGAAATAAAACATTTGGAAAGGCTAGAGTTTGTCATCATCAATACTGGTAGTCTAGAAAATAATTTAGAAAAAGATTAAGAAGTAAGGAGGCCTCTGTTCTCACATTTGTTATTAGAATAACAGAAAGAAAAGAAAAAAGGTTTTGCACAAACTGACATTCATTAATGTTATGGTTTGAGTAACCCACGGTAATTTATTGTCGTTTAGACAATTATTTTATGACCCGATGACCCCTCCCCACCTGGGAAGCAGAACTGAGAAAAAACAAGGAAACTCGAGGGCTTAAATATGAACAGCTTTAATAGAGTAAGTCTAAGCAATTAACGATAATAATACTAAAGACCCAGTATGGATCCCACTACCAGTGTAAAATATACAAGGACTATACTCAGCCAATTCTATCAGCAGGAAGCTGTGCACTCCCAGCAGTGGACAGCAAATGTTGGACACTGCGAGCGCTACGGCTTTGGGAGGAAGGGAAGGGCTCAGGGTCCGGCACCGGGGCAAGAAGTTCTCAGGATCGCAGCCATCAAGGAAGAGAGAGAACTTCCAGCAAACTTTCTAATTTATATTGAATGTGATGTTCATGGTATGAAATAACGCTGTTGGCCAGCTTGGGTCAAGTGCCCGGGTCTCGCTCCTTGTCATCCCTGCACCTGGCTAGGCTCGAAAACACTGAGACCTTGAAACCCACATATCATAGCTGGCTATAAAGTAAATATTTTCACAAATTCAGGCACCAGAATCTTCTAAAAGTGCAGTTTTCCCATGCATTAGAAGAGAAATTAGTCCTGTGTCCCTCAAACCAGGACAATTAATTATAATCCAAATTACAATGTCTTACCATTCACCTAATCATGGATGAGGACTGTAACTTCCAATAAATAACTGAGGCAGTAGCATTTCATCTTGCCACAACTAAATTTACCAAAGATCACCTAACACAAGCCTTAAGTTTGCCTATGAAGAATTACTTAAGTAAACCCATGAAATATTTTACAAAGGAGTGCCACAACTTACAAGCATATAAACAATAGGAAAAGAGCAAAACTAAACATTTTTAAGTTCAACTCAGACAGTATTTCTCAAGTTAAAAAAAAAATATATATATGTTGCTCAAATACTGTAGTCACAAGATGAAGTAGATATTTCCCTACTACAGATTCTGTTACAAAACAAAATTCAACTTGTCATGTCCTGGCAACCAGCATTTCAGAAATAGCTTTGTCCTTAAAAAGATTATTGTTCTGATATAAAGGTATAAAAGCAAACAACAAAAAATATTTTCAGTTGGTCTCCAACAGTCATTTATGTCTTTATCTACGTTTGATATCTAGTGTAATATAAACAATCCAACTTTCTACTATGGCTGTCTCACTGAGTTATTTCAATAGAGAAGACCTATGAAAATTTTATGACTGCCCCTTCCAGAGAGGGAATGAACAGCCCTAAGAGACATACATAACAATACTTATGGATGCTCATGGAGAGGTGTGACTTTTGTATCTGTCCTCCCTTTTCTCTACTTGTGACCTTCGAAGATAAAGGCTTCCTATTATTAACTATGATAGATTATTTTTTTTCACACATCCAAACTGGCATTTGGTGGAAGCAAATATGATAATTACACATCCTGCATTAGTCTGCTTGCTATTGCTGCAGAGCGAGCACTGCTTTATGGAGGACCTCTAATAGTGTACTATCTGTAATTGCACTCTAAATAAACTTTCCAATAATACTTTTATTGATCTAACAGAACGTAACAGTTTAAATCCCAGGCAAACCCGAAAAGACTATTAACTAAAATTCGATTACCCACAGAAACTAGTGGTGGGGAAGATGATGTTGATTTTCTAATTATGTATTGTGTACAGTTTACTCATACTAGAATCATTTCACATAATTTGTACATGCATACATATATTTCATATTGTACTATCGTATACAAGCAATCTTTTCAAAGATGCAACTGCTGTAGCTGAATAATTCATACTTTTTCAAAAATATATTTTCTAAACATCCAATCATAATTTTCTCTGAAACCAATTTTGTAGTTGCTACCACAATCTTGTTTTAAAAAATAGATTTTTTAAAAGAAAAGTCTTACATTAATTTCTTTTATCATGTCTTAAATAGAAAAACAAAACAAAACTCTCTTTTTACTTCCATAGTCTAGGCCATATACTGCCAGTTTTGCATATGCTAGATTTCACTCCATTCTGTTAACAGTTTTGCAGAATTCTTTTTCACATATGTTATCTTCATCACCCCAGTGACCTAACGACGGTACTACAATCTACTCATCTAAGGTAGCTGAGCACCACTGATAGAAATCAATGCTGCCTGGTTTAGATAGTATTTCACTGCTGAACTGCCTGACATAACTAAAACATATTCACCTACACTACTACTAAATATATAGTCAGGCTTCATTTTCTCCCCCTAATCTCCCAAATCAGAGAAAATTCTGTCTGCAAAATAGTCTTGTATGTTGTTAGTAATAAGCAAATTATGACTGCTATTCTCTAAAAATCTCTCTCTACTTCAAAAGAAAATGGCTCATAATTGAAGATGAAACTTTGCTCTTGTTTGGTTGGAAAGTCAGTTCAGTACAAAATAAACACGGGTAACACCTTGGCATTAAAATTGACATAATTCATTTACAAAAATTTTGATTCTTAACCACTTGAAAATTCCTTTAAGAAGTTGGGTAAAAGGAACAATATCTATGAAACCGATGAAACCTATTCTAACAAGTGCAACATGTAGGTTTTACTTACGACCATTCAAATCAAAGGAAAAAATACAGATTCTATAGTAAAGAGAATGGTGACCTACATCCTGTACTTTTATGTGGAACTGTTTATTACCCATTCTCCATAGTTCAACAGGATATGTCAGCTGCAATGCCCATAATCCTTTCTAAATTTTGTTCCTTTGTGCATGTATTAGATATTGCTGATGCATGAAACATGTAATCTGCAGCTAACAATGACAGATGGTTTTACCATTCATTTCTAATGAGCCATTTTTACAGTGTCAGCACCAGTTTTTGTTTGTTTGTTTAAACTTCCTATTTACTAAGGTTTCCCAAATAAAAAAAAAGTGAATGTGCTTTAAGGGAACTGTTAAATAAAGGGCAAAAGAAAAGCAAAATCGAGACTATTATGAATCATCTGCAACAGAAGCATTGTAACAGATTTGGATTAGAAATAACAAGGTAGTGAAGTCCATCTTGCAAACCTTTTCAACCCATCTTTTCTTCATCACCTATCTTATTTCTACACGTTCTAGTTTTAATTCTCACTCTTCCCCCCAAAGAATACTCAGTGGTGGCAGCACTTTTGTTATTGTCCAGAACTGTGGCTACAGAAGACCAGCCATCGAATTTCAGTTTTAATACAATTGCTATATAACGTGATGGGAGGATGACTTCCATCCAAGATCTATCAGGCAGAAAAATGCCAAGTATTAAAAGTTACATACTTCTCTGAAGGTAACCACGAATAGGTTATGACAAAATAAATAAATTAAAAAAAAAAAATCAAAGAAACAATGCCACTTCTTGTCATTTGCATTGAAGGCAATAGGACATTTTTTTGTTCTATCATTTTTATTAGACTAAATTTCATTATGAGCATCCAGCTTTCTCTCTTGCACTTCTTAAGCTTTATCTACCCTTTTATCCACCACTTTAGCTCATATACCTGCCTTCCAATGCACCACCATCTTAGCGTCAAACCTGAACAACAGGAATATTCTGAGATGGTACAAACTGTTTCTCCAAACACTTGCTTCTTTCACCTCAATGTCTTTGAGCATATTCTGAATGGATCTGTTGAACAGTTCCTTTGTTAAAAAGGAATTCCATGTGGTTTTCTAACCCAGTTTTGGCAAACTCCTGCAGAATCAATTCTTCCACCTCTGCAAAATTATTTGACTATTTTCTTCATGCTTAGATGCAAATAATTTCTATGTCTTTTACCAGAGTACTGAATTCACCTGTTCATATGCACTTCAGCCTACTCAGTGTGTGCTTGTACAGTTTTAAAACTGGCCCTTGCAGATGACTGACAGATTTCTCCTTTGGCCCTCACTCCCAGCGTCCTTACAATTGCATGCGTCTACTCTTCTGTGCATTTTCTCTTCAGCAGTGACCCTGAAGTCAAGGAGCTTTGGTTTGAGGATAGACAAGAGGTACCTCAGTGTGCTCGAGGATTTACCCTAAGGCTTTTCCTCAAAAGGGAAAAGGTACTCAGTCTGCTTGTTCTCCACACCCAGGGACAAAAATCGGTACAACTCAATATTTCTTCTCCAAATCTGTTACAAATTATGTCAACCTATGCTTACAGAAACTGGCATCTCCATCCTATCCCATCTCGTTATCTTCTCCAAAGCTGTTACAAATTATGCCAGCCTATGCTTATAGGAACTGGCATCTCCATCCCACCCCATTTCATCATCTGTGAGAGAAGAAATGAAAGAGAAGTTTACATCCATGGTTTTCTTCTGTGTTTTCACTTCAGCCACCAGAGGAGAAATGTAACAGAAGCACAGTTCAAGCTTGCTTTCTTCTTTAGCCCTTTCCTTCATGTTTTGTCTTTTAAATCTTTCCATACAAATCTTATGACTGGAAATTGTTGAATTAATACCACCTTTATGTATGTAGTTCACTATTTTTTTTATTATTCCTAACTATAATACATATATGATAAACATCTTAGTTTATGGGCATATATGGAACTTGCTATTTAAAAATGTCAGGATCCCCAAATACATACCAGAACTGAAAAACTGCAAATATCAAATTGCATGGATTTTACATAAATTGAGCATAAGATTAGACCTTCTATTCTGAAGTGCAGAGTAACTGGTGTATCTGTTCATGTATATTTGTGTCGAATTTTACTGTCAAAATCAGCTACTTACGCCCAAACTTTGAGGGACCTATGCACATAAGCAGGCAACAAAAACCTGGACGATTACAGCAAGAAAGAGAAATGCTTAAAATCATTGAGGTTGGAAGGGATGTCTGGAGATCGTTTAGTTCAACGACCCTGCTCACAGCAGGGTCAACTACAGCAGGCTGCTCAGGACCTTGTCCAGTTGCGTTTTGGTCATTTCCAAGGATAGTTACTCCACAACCTTTCTGGACAATCTGTTCCAGTGTTCAATCACCCTAACAGTAAAAAAAGATTTTTCTTACACTTAAATGGACTTTCCTGTATTTCAGTTTGTGCCTGTTGCCTGTTGTCCTTTGACTGGGCACCACTGAGAAGAATGGCTCTGTCCTCTTTACCTGTGTCCTCTCCCTGGACCCATCTTCTCCCAATATCACAGACATTGATCCTGCTAAGTGTTTCCTCATATGGAGGTGTTCGAGTCCCCGGATCTTCTTAGAGGCCTTTTGCTGGACTCTCTCCGGTTTATCCATGTCTGTCTGGTACTGGAGAGCCCAGAAGAGGACACGGCACTCCAGATCTACCTTACAAGTAGAGAGGAAGGATCATCTCCCTCAACCTGCTGGTGGTGTCCTTCCTCATGAAGCCCAGGATGCTGTTGACCTTCCTTACTGACCTTGTAAGGTTACACCACCACTGACTGACCACCAGCTGGTCTTTGTGTCTGGCAGTTGAGCTAGTTTTGTCTATGACGATGTTATGGCAGATAATGTCTAAAGTCTTGCTAAAGTCAAGATAAACAACATCCACAGCTCTGCCCTTATCCGTCAAGCTAGGCATCTCATTGAATGCTATCGTCCGACATGCTTTCCCCTTTTTAAATCCATGCTGAAAATCACCTTCTTTTCCATCACGATTATGGAAACATTTTCAAGGATTATTTGCTCCATCACCTTCCCAAGGGTCAGGGTGAGGCTGACTGGTCGATGATTTCCCAGATCCTCCTTCTTGCCTTTCTTGAAGACATCAGTGACATTTTCCATTTCTGGTCTTTTTCTGTCTTTTTACATTCCATTCTCTAGGATATTTCCATTTTTTGTCTTTCTTCCAATCCTTAGGAACCTCCCCTAGTCACCAAGACCTTTTAAAGATTACCAAGAGTGGTCTCGCAATGACATCAGTCAGCCCCCTCAGGACTCATGACACATCCTATCAGGATCCTGCAGCACGGCATCTCCCAGTACAATCACTCACCTTTTCCTCCCGGTGCTATCTCATGGCTCAGGTTCAGCTAATTCAGGTACTTCCCTGGACAGAGCTTCCAGTCCCTCCTTTGCTACCAGGTCACAGAATCTACTTTGTAGCTGCAGAGCTGCAGACAGGACAGGAGCCCCCATCCTGCTGTTGATGTCACAAGCTTCCAGCCTTCACGATCACTGGACAGCTAAGCACAGCCTCTGTCTGGCCCACCTTCACTATGTTTATGAGTTCATTTTCTTTTATCTGCAGGGTCTTGGACAATATAATGTTGTTCTCATCATTTCTGAAGCTGTGCAGTCTGCTGACTGCCTCCTGCAGTTCATTTACTTGGCAACACAGATCCTTCTCCGGTGCACAAGTACCACCTGCAGGCAAGGATACTGTATGCTCTGGTCCCAGCCTCAGCAAGAGGCCCCATACACCTCTGCATCCCCCAGCTCCTAGAACTACAGGCCCCCTGAGGAGCTCAGTGTGGTTTGAATCTCTAATGTGCTGAGGTAGTTGCTACTGTGGATGGTCAGGGATAGTGCCCTGTAGCACCTCACTAAGTACACAGTGCCCTCAACAAAGTTTCGGACCCCTTCTACATTACTGCCTCCATTGGCTGTGCTCTGAGCTCAGTAGTTACAAACACTCTTTCTAGAATGCTTGACTGTCCCTAATGAGGAGTCAACTGGAAACAAAAAGCTCAAAGTCCCCATTGATCAAGAAAAGTTGACAACACAGCTTGTGGGAAACTCCTACAGCTTGCTAGCAGTCACAGCCTCCTGTAGGTATCCCTTTCTCAGGAGTAGCAGGCACCCTGAAGCTCCTCAAAGAGTTCACAGCAGTCCTCTGATGACCCCAGAAGTAGTTCCTAGAAAATCTAGCTTATCTCAAGCCAGAGTCCAGAAACGGCTGTGCAAACTGCTTCATCTGTTAGCTGTGCTCATGTATTTGTACATTACTCACACTGGAAGTGTTTAACTGCCCTACAGCTATGATGAATTCAGGTAACTTCGATATCACATTTCATGCACTCTCAAAGCTATGCCTTGGGTACGTCATTATTTTAGACAATGTTTTGTACTCCTTCCCTTTAACCTATGAGTTCATCAAACAATCATTTCATGTGTCTTTAGGTGTCTGTAACTGAAAGATATTATAAAACATTTATTTTAAATACATCATCTAATGATTAAATATACCAGGAGGAGCAATTCTACTGTTTGGGAAGGAAAAGTTGATAAGCTGGTTCGGGGGGGGTGAGGTATTTTCCAGGTACTTACTATGTGTTGGTTTAAATTTCATATTTCATTGGGATTTAGAACAAAAATGCCACTGTCCTTTCAGTAAACTGTTGAAAAATGGCCAAAATATGCCCTAAGGGGTGCAAAATGTCTGTGACTTTTTAGTAGATGCTACTGAGATAGCACAGTAATATTTTGTTGTTTGCCTAAGGCAACGAAAACCCTAAAGCTGATTTCACACACTGCAGTATAACTAGCAGCACACTACACATTTCCAGTTGTTAGCAGTATTACCAGAGATGAAACTACAAAAGACTTACTATCTTTGGAGGAAATGTTTGTTTGTGCTTTCACAAATTTCTTTAACTACTTCACTAGTAAATCTCCTGTCCATAGAAATCTTTTGAAGATGGTTTTGAGTAAGAGCTACATACATAACTTAGCAGTAGGATGAGGAAAAAAATTATAAGACAGAACCAAAGATAAGTCAGAAGCGCAACAGACAAATGTTTTGGGAAACATCTCTGCAGTAAGAGAGGAAGAGCTGGCCAAAGAACCCTGAAGAAATGCCAGCTAAGAAGCCAGATGCTGCTTGCAAAAAATGTTCCAGAGTTTGGCATCTGGGACCATTAAATGCCAAGCTGATCCCCATCTGTGGGAAAAGCTGTTTACAGCTTCTGGGGGAGAAAAAGTAAGAAAAAGTCTAACTGTAGTTTAAAGGAGTGCCAGTAAAAACAGAAGGCAGGCTGAACTCAGCATTCAAATTATAATCATACCATGATTTACTTTTGAATTCCATGATAGCTTTAAATAAATTCATGTAGAAATAGGTATAACTTAAAAATATACTGCATAAATATGCCTGCTTTTAATTATGGATCTTTAGGATATTCACCCATCCCTAATTTAGGCATCACCTGTTTAAACAATTTAGCACCGAAAAATTCTTGCATAGTTCCGAGGAAATGCAGAGGCTGATTTCAACTTTGCTTTTCCAAATAAATCCTCCCCGGAAGGGGGGAAAAAAAAGGAGGAAAACAGTATGCTACATTTCTGTAACAGTACTGTAATTACAGTTCATGCTACGCATAACACTGAAAACAGTAATGACATAAGACTAGTCCTTTTTTAAGAACTCAGTGCAGGTAGATGACAGTGACACTAATGAAAAACTACTTTTTTATTCTGAAAAGAAGACGTGGCTTCAAATGGTCAGAGGCAAAGCAAGCTACAGGGCAAGATGTTGTATTTGGGAATGGACTGAGAAAGTAACAGGAAAGAGTCAGTCCAACTCTGGCTGACAGTATGGTTACCCAAATTGTCAGCTGGCATAAATTATTACCTAAGTAAAGATGAAGAAAGATGATCTTGGTGTGGTTACTAATTGAAGAAGCATTGCTAAGGAAGACTAGCACAGTTTGAGATGAGTTCTGAAAGTACTCAAAAAAAGACCCTCCACTACAAATACAACTCAGTATTTCAAATTGGAGTCTAAAGGGAAATAAGAAAACCAAGACCTCGTATAGAATCATAGAATTGCCTAGGTTGGACGGGACCTTTCAGATCATCTAGTCCAACCAGGATAAACAACAAAAAGGTTTAAATGAAGAGCATTTAAGCACAGACAACATTTTTACACATTATGAGTAATTTCTCACAAGTGCTTAAGGAACTTAAGCCTCATAGTAAAAGGTGACACTGGCATTTACCAACTTTTGTCTTTGCAGAAGTTAGTGGGAAAGAGATGTTTCAGCACCTGAATGACCTCTGAAAAGAAAATGCTAGCTCCTAGAATTAGAGGCATAAAAGTAACATTACAAAACTATCTACAATTTTTTACTGAGGACCCACGTGTGACCCAGTCATAACATTAAACAAAACTCAGATCTGTATCATATGTAGCCAAAGAAAAGGACCACTGCACCAAAAAAGGGTGTCTAGAAGCAGGATAAAGGAACTGTACCTAATATTTGTTCCAGACATAAGCACACTAAAATAGCGTAACTAGAGAAAATGAATAAGCATTTCATAATACTGTAATACCACTTACAGCATTTTGCAACACAACTACACTTAAATATACAAATAATATCCATAACTTAAAAGGGGCAAATGGAGACCTGTGATAGAGCTGCACAAATAAGGTGTTAAGAAAACATGGGCCAGAAGTAAACTCTAAAGGATGAGCAGGCAGGAAAGACGTCTGTCTCTGCAAAAGTAAGTGAAACAAGAAGGAGTCCCGATTTCAAAAGTAAGATGTCAAGGGCAGATAAGATCCCACTTGCCTTTTGAGGAGGAGTCAGGAAGCATAAAAGACTGATGGTAAGTGAGGACAGACAGGGAAGAAAGAAGACAAGCCACTGTGGTTCCTGCTTCCCTCACTGAAGAACTCTAGGTACTGACTACCTTGACCTCAGCAACTAAGAACCATCAACAGCCACAACGCTAACTAAACAGCATCAGTTCCATAGTAGTGCACAATTATATAAACATAAATGATAAATATATAAATAAAATAGTGTTAGTTTGTAAAGTTTCTAATGGTAAGGACTAATGGCATTGTACAGGCAATGATAATGATTAACTGTGCTTAAGAATTAACCTTTGGCAGTGTGTAATGTTAATGAATATCAGCAATCCAGTAAAGAGTCATTCTGAAGTTTAGAACTTGCATAGTTTGTCAGTCATTTTAAATACCACCACCAGAGATCACTAATTTTCTAACTAATATATACATCTATATATTCACTTGCAACAAACTTATTTTGAATTAATTTACAATTAAAGGAATTTATACTTCATAGTAAAGTCATAGGGAGTAGACATTCTGGATAGAGCTCTGGTGCTAAGGACTGGCACTGTTAGATTCACTAACATGAACCATCAGCGTGAGTCCCAATCAGTGAACCAAGATATCTTAAGGATGACTATTCTGTATTTTTTTTTAAATATATTAAAAAAGAAAATGAAAAAAAAAAACAACAAAATAACAACAGGAAAAAGGATAAACTACAGGTATAAAAATAGAACTTTACTTCGGTTTACATAGAGATTATAAAATGCTATCTTAGTGCATGGGTTCAGCCGCTGACAAAGGATAACTTTACTGAACCAAACAGAAAAAATGTTATGAAGAATATGAGCTCAATAGACAGCACAAGGAAATATACTTAAGTAATTCTGATTTCTTGTTTAGTATGGATAAGTCCATTGCTATGTTATAAAAAGAAAAGCAGCAACAACACACCATCTTAATTCTTTATAACAACCTCAACAATGAATACTGACAAAATGGCAAATAGCATGAATTCGTGGGATTCAACGTGGATATAAAGAAAGAACTAAGTACTTCGGAAAGACACTCAGATAATTCACCAAGTTATAATGTCATAATGATTACAGCCACGTTCCAAACTATATCATTAGAAACACCAGTTCATCCATAAAACTGTGTTGCCTTTTATTTGCAAGAAGAGTTGAAAAGATTTTCACTTCAAGTTTCCCTGTAAACTGGTAAGAGCAAAGGAGACACAAGGGCTTTAATCAGGGTTTGATGTTATTAGGGCAAAACCTCAGAAGTATCAGGAGAGATGATACAATAGCATAGAGGAGAAATAGGGAATTCAGCTGACAATAGATGCATCTGTCTATAAATGTTCAGAGACATAATTTGAGAGATCATGCTATCATGAGAATTAGAGTGAGGTTCACATGGTACTGGAAATGTATGCATGAAAATACTCTAAATTCATTTCTTTGCTGTGCCATGTGCCAAACTGAAAAGTGAGAAGGTAGAAAAAGAAATTTCTTAGTTTATCAGCTGAACAAAAATTAATTGGAATGAAACAGGAATTATGTAGCAATGATCCATGTTTAACAATTTAAACTTAACTATCAATTCAGTATCTTTATTCTGATTTTTTAAAATAAAAATATACAACTGAGGCTTTTTTTTTTTCCGTCAGCATGTGATTTATTTTTCTGTGATGGAAAGAAAAGCACTCGGTTCTGGCATACTTGTTGATTCTTCAGTTTTGGCAGCAAGTTTTCACATCAAGGTTCAAAAATGAATAGCACCAGACAAATAAAAGAACTTAAAAAATAGAATTTCAATTAGTAGTTATGGTTTGTATTATTCTCATTATTACAGACTTCTAACTTGGTACAAAAATATTTCCTTTTGCATTATATTATTTTCTGGTTTTTTTTCTATACACAAATTTTTTTTATGCTGTTGCACAATAAATTATTTAGTTTTTCAAGAACTGATGTTTTCAAATGGATTTGCAAATACTTAAGAGAAGCTAAACTAACGAGTATTATCGAAGGCATAAAAAGAAAGCTATGTTATGTATCCTTTACATTAAGTTAGAAGGGATATCAAGCATCAGTAGTGGTGTGGCCGACTTCAAAAAAGGCAGAAAATTCTGAGTATCGTTGCCAGCAGCTGAACTTACACCAGGAAAACAAACGGTGCCAGAACATGGCCACAGGCAAGGAAACTGCACTGTCTATCGCTACTGCATTCTCAAAGCACTTCCTGGCCTGACTTTGGTCCAGACCAACTAATGCTTGTCCAAAACAATGCCTAGACACAGCTCAAGAATGCCAATAATCTTTCCTATTAAGCAGTTAGAATCCAGTTATCCTGTTTTAAAGACTACGTTTAATTTTAAAGGTATGGCTGGATGTCCTCATGATCAGATACTAGTCACTGCCACTGCTTAGGTGCCACGAGATGACCACTTTGTCTTGCTGCTATAGTTTTTCAGAGAAAGTGTTAAAAAAGCAAACAGAAACCAGCAATTATTTTATTAATTGTGAAAAAAAGCAGAATGTCTTTTAACATCTGTGAGTATAAACTAGGACAAATCTAATGATTGAAATAAAATTGCTTTACGTTGGTCTAAACTCCTCATTCACGGAGCGGCCCATCCATCAAATCCATGTCTCTCCAATTTAAGGACAAGGATATTGCGCAGGACAGAGCCAAATGCTTTCCACAAGACCAGGCAGATGACATCAGTTGCTCTTCCTTTATCCACCAAAGCTGTAATGCTGTCACAGAAGGCCACCAATTTCTCAGGCACGATTTGCCCTTATTAAAGCCATGCTGGCTGTCACCAATCACCTCCTTATTTCCCACGTGCCTTAGCAGAGTTTCCAGGAGGATCTGCTCCATGATCTTGCTGGGCACAGACGTGAGACTGATGGGCCTGTAGTTGCCCAGGTCTTCCTTTTTACCCTTTTTAATAATGGTGGTTATGTATCCCATTTTTCAGTCAGTGGGAACTTCACCAGAATGCCACAACTTCTCAAATACCATGGATAACGGCTTGGCATCTTCATCCATCTAAGGAGCCTGAAGGTGCACAAGTCCCATTTTCCCAGTCCATGCATTTGTCTTCTGTGACTGTTTCCTTCTGCAGAGTGCCCACATTTTCCCTAGTCTTCCTTTTAACACCAACATATCTATGCAAGCTTTTCTTGTTGCCTTTGACATCCCTGGCCAGATTTAATTCTGCCAGGGCTTTAGCTTTCTTAACCTAATCCCTGGTTGCCTGACAATTCCTCTGCATTGCTCTCAGGCTACGTGTCCTTGCTTCCACCTCTCTGTAGGCTTCCTTTTTGAGTCTGAGTTTCTCCAGTAGCTCCTTGTTCATCCATGCATCCTCCTCCCAAAAAAGCTCCTGGCATTTTTTTTCTTGGGATACACCGCTCCTGAGCTTGGAGGAGGTGATCAGGTGATCCTTGAATACTAAATGGATTTCTTGGGTCCTTCTTCCCTCCAGGGCTTTATTCCACAGTACTCTAATAAGCAGATCCCTGAAAACATCAGTCTGCTCTCCCGAACTCCAGAGTAGTGAGCTTGTTGTGCACGCTCCTCACCGCCCTAAGGATCTTGATATCCACCATCATGGTCACTCACATTCCCTACCAGTCCCTCCTTGTTGGTGAGAACAAGGCATGGCACCTCTCCTCACTGGCTCCTCTATCACTTGGATAAGGAAGTTATCATGGACACATTCCAGGAACATCCTGGATTGCTTATGCTCTACTGTGTTATCCCTCCAACAGGTATCGGGATGGTTGAAGTTCCCCATGTGAGGCTGCTCCTACCTGTCTATAGAGGGCCTTATCCACTCAGTCTTCTTGGTCAGATGGCCCATAGCAAACCCCCACTCTAACATCACCTGTCCTTGCCCTCCCCTTAATCCTGACCCATAAGCTCTTGGTTGACTCCTCATCCACCCCAAGACAGAACTCCATGCACTCCAGCTGGTCACTGACACAGAGGGCAACACACCCTCCTCGTCTCCCCTGACTGTCCTTCCTGCAGAGCCTGTATCCTTCCTTTCCAACGCTCCAGTCATAGGATCCATCCCACATGTCTCATGATGCCAGTAAGATCGTAGCCCTGCAGGTGTGTGCACGTCTCTAACTCCTCATGTTTATCCCCATGCCATGTGTGTTTGCATGGAGACATTTAAGTTGGGCCCCAATGAAACTGACTTACTGGCTGGAATGCCTGGTATTTGTTTGTGCTGCACTCCAGGTACCCTCCTGACGATCCTGCTCCAGGGTCTGGGCATTGGCATCATACTGGCAGGAGTCGGATGAATTGAGGTTCCCCCTCCCCCAGCAACTCTAGTTTAAAGCCCTCTTCACCAGCTCGGCAAGCCTCTGACTGAAGATACTCTTCCCGTTCTCTGACAGATGGACCCCATGAGGCCCCAGCAGACCAGGCTTCTTGAATCAAGTCCTGTGGCCTAAGTAGCCAAACCACTGTCTGTGGCACAGGGAGCAAATTGGATTGCCTTACTCAGCTCCAACGCCTCTCCTGATGCAATGGGTCTTTCCTCTTCACTCTGCAGAACTGTGAAGCGGTTCTGCAAGGGCACCTCAGGCTTCAGGGGAAGTCTCTTCCTCCTGGCGCTCCTCTCCATCACTTCCATTCTTCCATGTTACTTCCCCGCCTCCCTTCTGTGTCTGCCGGTGGAGGCGGGGGGGTTGGCTGCCTGGCTGTGGGCTGCAGGTCCACGGCAGACTGCACTTGGAACCAGTGATCTATCTCCTTCACAGCCTCCCTGATGTTATGCAGCCTCCTCACTGCCTCCTGCAGCTCAGCCACCTGCTGCAGGAGGTTCTTGACCTGGGCACACATTTTGCAAACAGGTCTGCCACCTATTCTTGCCCCAGGAGAAAGGTCTAGGCACTTCCTGCAGTTTGAGGTCTGCACTGCAGCCTCTCCATTCAGCAGCTTCGTCCAGGTGGAGCCATCAGCTACTGCCGGGGTGGATGGTGCAGACCCCTAGGCCAGAGCTGCAGCCTTTGGTCTCAGAAAAGTGCCCACCATTCTGCCTTGAGGGTCAGGTAAGATGAGTGTCCTTGACCTGTGCAGATGGTCACAGAGCAGTGCCCGGTGCTAGACCAGTGGAATGCTCCTCTGTTGAAGAGCCATCCTCCTCATGCACCCCTCCTGCTTGAACTCAGTATAGTAGAATATCAAATATATAAGATATCAGTATCTATTAAGAGTTTACACTCAGATACAGAAGGACTGTTCTAATATTGACATCACAATACAAGTAAACCCTGGCTACAAATAACAGAAGCTAATTTCTAAATTGTTTACAGAGTTCTTATCTTCATAATACTGAACAAAAATAGTTTCTAAATCATGAATGTATGCATGAAATAAAGATTGGGGTTTGAGTTAAAAAATAATACGGTTAATGTCAAATCCTCATTTCTCTCAATTTCTCCCAGCGTGGCTGTAAATTTTAGTTAAGTTACTATTTTGTTGTCATTTTAAGCCACAAGGTGGCAGCAATGATATTATCTCTTCATCTAAGATTGTACAACTCTGTCCACTCCTACTACTTTTTCTCTTAAAGCAACTCCTGTGTTTACAGGGAGTATATGACAGAAAGAGGTCCTGTTTTTTCTTTGACAAAATACAGTTCCAGATCAGTTTACTTTGTAAGTGTTTTCAATTAATGCATTTTTTTACTTTTTCATCTACAATTAATGTCTGCTGACTTCAAATGAATGTGCAGTGAAGCAGTGTATCCATGACACAAGTTGTTTGCTCATCTTTGTGTAATAACATTCCATTCCCCAAGCGGAGAAATAAAAGAATAACTGGATGCGTAAGTCTGTCATTCCTGGAACATAATCATAAAGTGAGAAGACGCAACGCTTACCGATAGCTGTTGAAAAGATCCACGCAGGTTCCATTGTTTTTACAAGGCTCTGAATTACATTCATTTGATTCGTATTCACAAAATGTTCCTTCCCATCCAGGCAAGCAAACACATTGATATCTCTGTAATGTGTTAAGTAAAATAAATAATCTGTTACTTTTTGTATTTTTAATAAAATTATAACAGGCATTATTACTGCTTGTGCATTTTTTGTCTTCTAACAGGTGTTTCACCATTTCAAAACTTGAATATTTTATAAATGTATCGGCAGTTTGACCTACTAATGATGGGGGAAAAAAGGATATGAGGTAGGTATGCAACACTACTTATTAGCTACCTTTTTATATAATTAACTTGTGTACACAAAATCCTTTACTGTCTCTTCCTCCCTCCTCCAAGTTTTCCTAATAAAAGATACTACCTCTTCTGTAAATTTAATTTGTTTAGATATTATACTGACTTGTCTAAAACACATGTATTTACAATCACCTGAGTTGTACTGCTCAGTATGCAATCCAAACAACAGAACTCAATATAAAATAATTTATTATGGAAATTCTCAGAATTATATCTAACTTGTTTAACACATTTAATACGATATCATGCCTAAGTATCTTAATTAAGCAGTACTAGACAACTCATGACATGAAAAATGCTGTCTCCTATACAGTACTAAACAACTCACAACACGAAAAATACTATCTCCTATACAGTGTACTAGACAGAATACAGCGTGTATTAGGTAGTAATCCAGAGAACATAAATATAAATCTTCTAGCTCTATGGTGATAGCACTAAATATACTAATGATCAGGTGTTGCGAGCGCTAAATTTCTGACTGATTAAACTGAATAAAACTTCAGCAGTGTGTATATCCACTTCAAAATGACATATATTATAGGACATTTTTCATCACGCTGCAAAGCTATTATACCAAATTTTAACCACACTCCGGTATTATCTCCAGCTTCAAAATTATCTGGTATCTGCATGCAATGGAGTGTTTGACATAAGTCTCACAGAACTGAAAAGTATAAAACATCTTTTTCCTGCCTATGTTCTGTTTCGTGGTTTAGCCCCAGACGGCAATAAAGAACCAAGTGGCCCTTCGCTCACTCCCCCTGCCCTGTGGCCAGATGGGAGGAGAACAGGAAGAAAAAGGCAAAACTCGTGGGTGGGTTGAGATAAAGGCGGGTTAACAGAACAGCAAAGAAAAGGGAAAACAACAATAACACTGATAAAGGAACATACAAAACACAATTAATGTACAACAGCTCACCGACTGCAACCCGGAGAAACCCCAACCCAATCCCAAGCAGCGATTCCTGCCCACCCCGCCCAGGGCAGCTCCCCTGCTATATACCGAGCAGGATGCCACAGGTACTGAACACCCCTTTGGCTAGTTTAGGTCAGCCCTCTGGGCTGTGTCCCGTCCCAGCTCCTTGTGAAAATTAACCCTATCCCCACCGGAACCAGGACATCCTACCACAAAATAAAAATTTTTAAAAAAATAAATAAAATGAGAGAAAGGTGAACATCTGCTGAATTGATTATTAATTAGAGAGAAGCAGCAATGCAAATGCTTCCATTCAGCAGAAGTTTTAATTGTTTTCTTTTTGAACATGCTTGCTTCTAACAAGGCTGCTTTCTACCAAAAGTTAGGAAACACTTTAATGGTAAGTGTGACTAATGTGAATTATTACATTACTTGCTAAACATTGCAACAGCCTTCCGGGTAGATTTTAAAGCCTATTAAAATCCATGTAAATTGGAAGCCATTAACAGCAAAAAAAGCCGAGTTTTTTGAAAGCTGAGTGCGTAAATAAATTGCCATAGCATCATGATCAAATGTGTAACATAGCAACATTGCAGCATCTACAGGTGTTTACAGTCTGCAAATCACATTGTTGCTTTTAGCTGCTTTGTTACTGAATCCACACTTTGGAAACAGAGCAATTGTGTTTCAAAGAGATATGGGCTATGAACTTTTACATTAACGCTAAAGGGAAATCATTTAATTTCCAAGTACAGTTTAAAAACATAAGTTAAGCGTCAGAACTCTGAAGGAAATGCATACTGGGCAACTGTCCCAGACCTTCTATGATGATACTCTTACCCTCTCCTGACAAACTAAAAGCTTAGAGTATTTTATTGGAACAAAGTTAACAAAACAAAAAAAAAAAAGGAAGTTAATGGTTTGAAGTCAAGCTCAGTATGATTGTCCTGACGTGTCATATAGTGTGGAACAGCTCCACTGTTTCCAGTACTTAAATTATTAACATGTATATTCTACTATAGTTGGTCAAGTCAAGTTTTGCGCCAGCCAATGTGTACACAGTGTATGTGCGATTTGTATTTTTCCCAACTGCATTCTATTTGTTTTGTGCTCATGCTGACCACTGCAGTTCCTATGCTTGCTTGGGACACACCCATAATTTCTGTAACATGGATTTTCCTGAACCCACTGATATATATTTCAAAACCCAGAAAATAAAATTGAAGGGTACCTTTCTGAGTTAAGACAGGGCATTTTGACAAATATGAAACGTCAGTAACTTATTTACAGAGCAAAATAAGAGAACAGAAAAATAATTGCCTTAAAGCAGACTGGACACTCAAGATGACCTCAGTATATACAGATCCGTTAACTAGGTATCATACTCAAAAAAAGAATGTAACATTTTGTCCTCTGTGTTTTACACAGGCAAGGCTATTTCATGTAACTAAATACAACTTGCAACCTGTAGACTCCATCTGTCAGAGGGGAAAAAAAAAAAGCTTAATTGACAGTTTACTGTTACTGCTCTGTACTCCTGAACTCAGGCACAAGAACTGCAAAACATTATCCATGAAGAGAGAAGAAAATTGGCAGCATGAGTTCAAGAAGTGGGAAATATTTGAAGTGACAGTAAATCAAAGGTTAATACAGGAGACAATAAAATTTTGTTAAAATATTTTTGTATTTTTAAAATAAAAATACTGGGAGACGAACTTGGTAAATCATTTTCTGGGAGTTGTGCCAAGGAAAGAAGAAAGAAAATACACTGAGACAAATTACATTACCAGCCCACATGTTAACACTTTCTATTACATCATAGCTGCACCCAAATTAGTTATTAAATATTTTAATAAATTGGAAAGTTTTTTTCTGAGATTTCCTCAGTTCCCTGCATATTTATCAGTGCCTTGAAAACAAGTGTTTGACTGGGAGGGAAAAAAGAAAGATGCTACAAACACACAAGGCAAAAATAGGGACTACTAGTCCATACCCACAAGTAACTATTAGACACCTCTTAAAAGGTGTACTATTGTCAGGTTAGGTTTTCACAAAAAACAGGAATGTGAGATAACGACTTACTGCCAAAAAACTCTTCCAGAAATGGATTACAAAATTAGAAGTAAAAGGAGGCTGCCAACAGTTTTGTTTAGAAAGCATCAGTGTTTTTCCTAATCTCACTAAAACGTCTATCAATCAGCTACTGAAATTCTATGCTTTGCAGATTTCTCACTACAGGAGGATTGTCACATCAAGCACAGAACACTACTCACATACGTGTATATCATGCATTGATGCACTATATGTAAACTAAAAAAATCATATATTATTTCATCTCTGTGTAGATTTACAGTAACAACAGGTACCATGTTACAATAAATTATATGTAAGTATATGTTGGTAAAAAAGGTATTGATAGACACAAGACTCCACAGAGAAGGACCCGGCGCTCCCGGAGGACACCACGTTGAACACGGGCCAGCAATGCGCCCTTGCAGCAAAGAAAGATAATGGTATCCTGGGTTGCATTAGGAGGAGCGTTGTCAGCAGGTGGAAGGGGGTCTCTACTCAGCACTGGTGAGGCCACATCTGGAGTGCTGTGTCAGTTCTGGGCTACCCAGCACAAGGGAGATACCGAGCTACTGGAGAGAGTCCAGCGAAAGGCCACTAACATTATTAAGAGACTGGCACATCTCTCATATGAGGAAAGGCTGAAACAGTTGGGACTATCAGTGTGGGCATAGTATACTCCCAACGACATAAAATGACAGGAAGCTGCATAGTCCAATTATGCGGTGAATCAAGCAAGACTGGAGGAACAGGATTTGATACCTATTTATGTATTTCTTCCCCTTTATTTACTATATTATGTACTACTATACATTGTAGACAGGTTAAAATACATGGTACCTTTGAGTTCCTCCAAATCATCTCTTCCTTGTCCTCTAAAGAACACACCAAATGCATAACTAACACCTTAGTTATTGCTTGTACATAGCTCTCCCTTGTACAATATATACCGCAGTATTTATAAGAGTGAGTTTTATCAGCAACACACAGGGTCAAAAACTGTAATTTTTTTAATCTCCTGCATACAGACCCAGAATCATATATGCACACTAGCATGTCTTTATCCAATCAACAGTGTGCATAGTAAGAAAGTGTTACATAAGAGTATTTGCATATTTTCCCTTCTCCAACACTGTAGATGAAGAATTTATCATTTCCTTAAGCCCTAGTCAATGTTACTTTACTGGAAAATGGCAGCTGAACATCTGGTAAATAGAATATACAATGAAAAAGGTTCATCACACACAACAAGACTCTGAATTATGAACATGGTAAATCTTCAAGCCTGTACTTTACATGTGTAGGCTGAGCAGAATTTTTCCCATACAGATATATATTCCAGGTACTTCTTCCATGTCTAGAGCAAAATTTGAATGGAAGCAATTTCACTTTTAAAGATCCTATGGAGTTGGGGCGTTTTGGTTTTTTTGGTTTTTTGGGGTTTTTTTTTGTTTTTTTTGGGGGGGGGGGGGGGGGATGTTACTGGTTTTAATTTTTTAGTAAACAGAAAGGAAAAAAATATACCTTGCCTGGAAACAGAAACACATGAATGGAAATGTATACCATGTGTTTTGAGTTCTTCTGCCAGACTACGTTTCCTGTGGTGCAACCCTTTTTTCATTAAGGCCAAACAGGATGAGCATATCATAAGACTACTTATCATTGGCACACAATGGCAGACATACTCCAGCAAGAAACCCTAGGTTTGCCTTTGAGACTTTTTCTCTCCTGAAAAATTATGGTCTTTTTGCCTCTACATAAAACTTTTCATCCCAAAATTCTATTCTGGCAGGGCTTTTTCCTGCTGAAAACCTTCATGCAACATAATTTTGTTAGTCCTAACAGCAGTTAATTTCACCTTGTGAAATAAATGTGAACATAAAAACGTAAGCATCTGTGAAATCATATTTGCAATTGCTCTAAACCATATTGAGTTCCTAACATTATTTACGCAGCCTTTTTTGTTAATCTAAGGTCTTTTCTAAGTTGCTACTCTAATGCTTCACTTTTAAGCTGTTATTGATTTAACCATTTACATATAACCATACATAGTCACTAACAACACTAGTTCATTCCCATTTTTTATTATGACATTGTTTTCATTATGGAAGTCTGCATTTATATCCTGTACTTTTACTAAAGAAAATCAAACTAAAACAAGATCTACACAGCGAAGTCCTAGCACCTACACTACCTTTCAGTCTTTCGGTAATGAATTATTTACCTGTTCTTCAGAGTATGTTGGAACAGTGAATGTATTAATAGCGTTGCTCCACAAGTGAAAGAAAACTGACTTCTGAGGCATGAAGAAAATCTGCAACTGGCCCTGTTTTTCCTAGTCTGAAAGACATAGATGGCTTGCTCTTATATTAGTTAATAACTGTAACAGAGTCAGATTGCCTAACTCACAGCAAAGAAAAACTTATTGGGGCCTAGTGCCATGAGGTTTGCAACATGATCACTAATACATTAATTGGATGAACAATTATGATAAGCAACATGAAAGACTAAGATAAAAAAATACGAAACAGGGATTCGGAAGTGTAGAAAAATTACAGTAAAAATTCTGATTTCTAAACAGCACTCCAACAACTGAAGGGTTCTGATAAAACCACTATTTAAAAATCACCAAAATCAGTTACTGAATTTTATTATTAGAATCATTAGCTGTCATATTCATATGTATTACTTTATTTAAAAAAAGGGGTTTTTTTCTATTTTACTCTTTGTAAGTTACAAAGCCTATGTGATTTTTGTGCTAAGCACTGCAAAATGTGAAATACCGGGATAAACATCTCAAGTACTAGACATCTACAGAACTTGAGATAGCATCATGGATTTTCAAAAGCTTATCTACTTTTTATTTTTATTCATATATCCTTCCCTAAACAGTTTGACATGTTAAAACTGCTGAGCAGTATATTTATTTGTCCTTCCAAAACTACTCATATTCTAACAACCCTAACTCATTATAAATTATATATTATCTGATATCAAGGATAAAACAGAATTTCCTTTATTTAAATTTTAAGCAAGTCTTACAGGAGAAGCAAAGAACATTTTTAATTTGCTTATCTCTCCAACCTCTTAAATAATGAATTAGTTAAATTAGCAAGAAGGAACATATTTAAAACAGCTAGTAGAGGCAAAGTTTGATGAGCTGTAACGAGCTTTGCCTTACATTGTAGTATTTCTATATCTAACCAAAAAATGCATTTAATAAATATATGCAAAGCATGATTTTTAACTTCTTTCAACAGCAAGCATACCATTAGTAAAGGCAAGTTTGCATTTTCATTCATTGTGGGCCCCAGTTTAAAATATGGCTGGCTTCTAGACATGCTGCATATTTACAACTCTAACTGCACTGTACTGTAATTTGTGACCACGAGGAAAATGATCTTAAATGGGAATAGTAGCTATTTGCACTGCATGTCTTTATACACTACCATTTCATAAAATGGTAGCTTTGCTAATAAATTTATAATCATCACTGCTTTTAATATTGATCATTTTAAAGTGACACACTTTACAATACTTTGCTGAAAATTTACTGCTCTTAAAATTAAATCACTAAAGACTAATGCTAGCAAAAGACTTCCCTTCAAATTATTTTAGATTTCATATACCCATTGCAAACTAATGCTGGCCTGTGCCTTCAGAGTTCAATCAAATCTTTCTATCACTGCTTAGATATGACAGTTCTCATAGACCAAAGGAAATCTTGTTGGGATTAGTCTTCTCTGTGGAGATTTGTCTGTAACATGCTGAGGCATACAAACATGCAACATGGCTTTTATTCATATTGACACAGGTTTTCTATTTGAGAATGACCAATATTAAACATTGTGTTAGGTTTGCAAAAAAAGGAAAAACAATAACAAATCAATGCCTCTGTGAACTTGTATTTTTCTAGTTATTTTAAAATGTTATTCTATGCAGCCCTACAAGAAATATGAACATTACAAAACCATAAGTATTTAAGAACAATCATTAAAATAAAGAGCTGTGACAGTCAAAGTCTTTAAAAATTGTTGCTGCGAATTGGGAAAGATTCTTCTTAGGAAAGCTTAAGGATTTCTGGAAAAAAAGTTGGTTTTTTTTTTTACTGCTTTTAGGAATGTTTTAAGCATGAGCCTAATCTAACCAGACTAGAAGTCATTTTATGATAACAAACCAAAGTCAATTTGAGATCTCCTACAGATTAATAATTGGCGATAGATTGTTTTTTGTCTGCATTTCTTGACCTGTGCTATTTATTCTATCTTACCCTTCTTTCCTTCCTCTCCTAGATAGCTTACTAGGAAACGTGGCAAAATCACCTTCAACATGACAGCTACTGAACAACTCAGGAAAACTAATGAGAAACAGCAACCTTAAGTTATTTGTGCAAAATAAACCAAATAACTAATCCAGCTAGTGACAGACATTTGAGTATCAGCCTTTGATCAGTGTATCTGGTTTGACGTTTAGCTCCATTGTTCAATGGATAGTGAAAGGTCATAAACACGTTTCTGTTAAGCGGCAGTACTGACAGGAACTTGACCCAACTAAAAGCTTGTCCGGAGCTTTCAGTTTGCCCCTAGATCTCCAGTAATAGGAGAGCTATGGGAGTTCACTGTGATATTCCAACAGAATAGTCTAGGTACTGACAGACAGAAATAGCATTTTGCGTCTGAATTTCAAACCTGCTGGTAGTTTTTTTTAACAAAGTAAGAAAAAGCAGTGCAACAACTACTGTTTTCCATAAAACAAAGCTACCTGGTTCCTTAACACAATAACCTACTCAAATTTAGATTTTAAGCATACAACCATTATCACATCAGTACACTTCAAATACCACAAAGGGACGTTTTTGCCCGCCTCAGGCTCAAAAGTAGGGGAAAGTTAAAGAAACGGGCTGTTCAGAAAATACTTCAACCCAAATATTCTTAGAAGCACCCAGACATTCACAGAATTATTTGATGTCAAGTTTGCTCTTTTGAACTTTCACTCATCCCTACTTTAAATTTATGCAGCATTTCGGTATAATAAATCACATTACAAATTAATGTGCTGCTTTTATCACAACTAATACAAAGAGGTGAGTTTTTCAAAGCACCAAAAGTAGGTACTTGTGCCCTTCTCTAAGCACAGCTGGCATAAAAAAAAAACAGCTAGACAGCTAATAGATAAGAATCAAGGAAGATGACTTTATAATAAACAAATTTTATTCAATCTAGTCCATTTAATATATAGACTTGAGGACATTTTATTCAATCTAATCCAATACTACTACAGACTAGAATAATAGTTTCAAAATCATACACACAAACTGTGAAAGAATGTGATATCATTCTCTGAACTAAAAATACTGCAAGGATCAGCCCTAGTGATAGACATAAAATGGCTGACAGAACCTCTGGATTGGGCAAAGGAAACTGGATTAATGCAGCAACTACGAGCCTATGAAGAACAAAATATGAGAATGGGAAAAGGCGGGAGAGGAGGTGGGTGGGAAGCATGACCTGACCTAACAACATAAAGACAAACATCAGGAAGCAAAGCATTAGAAAAAAAGACACAAAACCCCAGACTTTTTCTGACAAAACGAGACCTGATCAACCTCAATTAACCATAACTTTCTTCATTGATATTAGATTCCTCTGACATTAAGTTATCCCATCGTCTCTGAAACTAGAAGCATGCTGACTGGGTGGTCATATGGTGGCTCGGCATTTCAGTACCTCACAGCAATCCAGAAGAGCTCTTTGGTATCTTGTTTCCTTCCAAAGGACCGAGAAAATTTGCTTATCCAGTGTGGCGACCTGGCACAAGGTAAGCACTGCCTAAAACCTGCAAACCCTGAGGCAACTACCCTCCTAGGACCTGCTAGGGGCGACACTTGCCCACGGCCAGAGAACCAGGCAGGCGGGAGCACCCGCACAGCGGCAGCCAATCGCCAGGCGACGCGGGAATTTGAGCCAATCAGAACGGGCTATTCCCTCTCTGCTCCTGTAACTGACAGGAGCTGTGGTCGCGGAGGGAGAGAGCCGGCAGAGGCGCTGTGAGAGGGGCTGGAGCTCCTCAGGGTCCTAACAGAACCGAGGAAGGAACCGGCCAGTGTGGCTTAGTCCGATGCCCTGACTCGCCTCAGCTCCTTTGCTCCGTATCGCCTTCCTCAACCCCCAACGCCTCAGGGTAGGGACGTTATGTGAGGAACTCTTACCCTGACCCACCTGGCTTTTCTCTCAGGCTGCTGCAGGCAGGGAGGTGTGTCAGTCGCGAAGGTTAAATACATACCTGTGTCTAAAAGTGCTTTCACACCTGAGCCCAGTTAGTTAGTTTGGTCTCAAACAGTATTGTTTGGCTCAAAGTCTCTGAGTGGTGAGTGCTCCTGCCATCGGTGGTTCAAGCTGGTGTCTGGTAGAAGCCTTTACCTGATGTGCAGTGGTTACCTTACAGAATACATTTTCAAATAAAATAGGCGGTGGTGGTGTTAGGCTGCGAGCATGCAAGTGAAGGTGCAAAACTCAGAGCATAAACCAGTAGGAAATCATAGAGCTGTACCAACACAGAGAGAAACAAACGTGTTGGAAGTCAGGTATTTCATAGAATGAGAACAGGGATCCGCGTTCACCTGGGGCTGAATTTGCAACTCTCGGGGCTTGACTGTGCTGGTTTGTAGAGCTGTATCATCATTATTTGCTTTTTCAATTAGATCAACGTGCATAGCAGTTTAAAATATGGGTGAACTCCCCCATGTATTCAGCTCATACAGCTAGATAGTTGCTAGTTACTCCAGGTAGCACTGTCCATGCTTTTATGAGGAAGCTCAGTATCTTTATTGCCAAGAGTTTTGTCATTCCAAGCCCAGTGTCGCAGCTCCTGGAAGGCCAGTTGGTGTCTGGAGCCAGACAGGTCATGTTCCCCAAAAAGGGAATTCCAGTGTCCCCGGATTCCAAGTCACTAAATGCAGCACAATTTTCTAGTATTTATCCCAGGACAAAAAATAACACAGTGGTGCAGATGTTTGTGTTTGATACGTGTCCTCTGTATTTAGAAAATAAACCTTGGTGCTTTTTTCACTGTTTCTTCACTCACCGTCTTGCATTACCTGATAACGCACACCTGAAGTTGATTCATACACTAAGAACTTGGAAGAGTCTGTTTAACAGAGTCACCTAGCGATAGCTGCCCTCACAAGTAAAAAATTCATAGCGGTTTCTGATTGCAAGAGAGTTTCTGTAACTACTACTTCTAGTCTCAGAGTGGCTTGTTACAGGAATCAATACTTTCTGGGAAAGGCAAAAATTGTGTCCAACAGTCTAAGTCGCTTGTTATGTAACATGATTTATAAATAAGTCACCAAAAGTCAAATACAAGTACTCTTTTGAAAACCAGATTATTTAATTGAAAAATCAATGAGAGCTTACTTTTGAGGCTTTTTCTCAAAATCATACATCAATTAAAATATGAATAAAGAGGCTGTAGAACAGGACACAAAACTTAATGCTAAGATACATTTTAATTAGCTAAGGGTTGTCACCATTTTAAAGATACAGTTTACTAGAAGCAAGAGAGAGAGAAAAGGGAACTGTAAAATTGGAGACAGATGAGATAAACTAAGCAAGAGCATCATGACCAACCACCACCATTTTTCAAAATTTTTTCCAGTCTTACATTTTTTCTCTGTCCTTTTGAACGTGTTTGTCTTTTGAGAATCAGAACATAATTTTAACAGCAGCAGCAGTTCCAGACTTTAATAACCTGTTTCTCTTTTTCCTGAAAAATCCAAGTTCATTCTAGATTTATTAGCATATTAGAGGATTGTTAAGAAGGGATTTCAATTATGAAACATTTACACAGATAAAAGAAAAGGGAATAGGAGTATTCTTACAATAAAATCATAACTCAGTACTTTACATTCAAATGTTCAGAACTGTCTTCCCCTCTTTCTCTATTTTCCTAAAAATAGTTAAAATTAATATTATTAGTATTTAGGATGAAGTGATAAAACCATTAATAATTTGTGTTGTAATTGGACTACGCTGTGAGCTTAGGGAAGTTATGCTTTAAGAAATTATGACTTTGGGTTTTGTGGTTCTATCTATATTTGGTATGGTAGAGGTTAACAACTATTTACCCGTTAGCGCATATTTCAAATGAAAGAAAGAAAAGGCTTTTTTCTCTGTTTGATAGCAGCAAATTTAAAGACTTTCATTCTAATCTTGTAAGGCTGTAAAAATATTTAATCTTAGCTATAACTTTTTCTGTCTCATTTCCACTCCCTGGGAGAGCTTGATCTTATTAAGGGCAATCTTTTGTAATTTGCATGTTGTGGGCCTTCCTGGAGTTTGCCTCTTATTACTCTAATGAAGTTCTGGTTTTGAATATTGAGGGTGCTTGCCTCCAGAACTTCAGGATGCTCCACACCTTTTAATGGTATTGCAAGCATCATACCCACTACCCATATTTATTAAATCTATTACAATTTACGATGCTGGTGCATGGTTAGGGATTTTCTTCATTCTTGGGATTTCAGCAGCATGTTGATGAGACAGGCAATCTCATCAACAAGCCACAAAAAGATTATTTGTGTCTGAAATTTGTCTACAAATATGATAAATTACATTTGTTCTTTTTCTATCTGTATAATTGCAATTGTGTCATCATTAGGCCATTGGCTCTCTCTTTCTTTTTCTTTATTCTCCCTCCTTCTCTTTCCACCACTAAAGATGGTGGAAATCATTCATCCGTTTCTTCTACTCATGGAATCCTACCCAGGCCCTGTCAGGAGCTGGACGAAGGTGTGGATTTGTGCAGCCATTGCAGGTAATCGGACAATAGCAAGAGACTGAAGTGCAAAACCAACAGGAACTTGAGGAGACAGTGATGAACCCTGGAGGATTGTACTGACTTAGAGAGCTTTAAATGGGGGAAAGTAGTAGCAAAATAGGATAGGAAAGTCAGATAGGGAACTGAAGATTCAGAGCAATGAGAGCATGAAAGTAGATAACCTCTGACTAAGCAATCTTTATTAGCATTTGTGTAACTTTAATAAATCTAATTTTGATCATCTTCTGTTAGTGGATCAAATTTTGAATTGAGGCGTGCTGTGGAGAAATGGATTTTCTGCAGGTTGGAAGAAAAATGTTGCAAGAGCACTGTGAGAACTCTGGACTGAGGAGTTTGCTATAGTGTATTTCCCACCAGCCATCTCAGGCACATAAATTTAGGACCATGGTTTGTCAAGACACACATGCAAGATCCCTACTCTTGCTTTTTCACCTACAGTGTCATCATTTTTTATTCCTGAGGTACAGCAATGCTCTGTGAAATAATTTTAAGATGCTAACATCTGGAAAATATAAACGTATACATATACAACAACTCCATTCGGTTAAACAAAAAGCAAACAGAAGATTAGTTTTCTAAAGGCAGTCTCAAATAGATGTTTTCCAAAGAATAGATTACCATTAAATGTCATTCTTACAAATTAGTTATTTCTCAGGAATTCCCCAAAATTTTTTGCTTTATCATTTCCAAAGCATAGTAACCAATGTCAGTGTCCTCCTACAAAACTTTGGTGTGCATTGCTTGCTAAAACTCATTGCACTCATTTGTAACTACATAGTTTCAAAATAATGTTTTAAACCACAGGAATAGTGGGGTGGAGAGTGCATTTTTGCATGTACAGCATAGTTTTTCTTAAAATATTTTATTAAAGATATTGAGATAGAATCATAGAATCGCTTAGGTTGGAAGGGACCTTTCAGATCATCTAGTCCAACCATCAACCTAACTCTGACAAAAACCATCACTAAACCATATCTCTAAGCACTAAGTCTACCTGTCTTTTAAATACCTCCAGGGATGGTGCCTCAACCACTTCCCTGGGCAGCCTGTTCCAATGCTTAATAAACCTTTCAGTGTAAAAAGAGATACAACAGAACAAACACTTTTCTGTCATCTAAAAAATAAGTTTTCAAATTATTTTTACTTCATATCTCACTAAATTCTATGTGTGGATATTTCACTTTGATTATATGTTCAGAGGAAAGTAAAATATAAGTTGATGCAACAGCATATGATTTAATATAACTTTTGATATTAATATTATACTGGGTGTAGTTGATTTTTTTCTTTCTCTTTTCTTAACTTTAACAGAAAACTTTAGTATTTTCTTTTAAAAAGTGTATTATCACTGTACAAGCATGTATTAAAAGGCCCAAAGCTCTTAGCCCTCTGGTTATAAAGTAAAAACTGAGTAAGTTGAGTTCCATACTGGATTCTTCCGTTACTGAGACAGAAGCTTAATATATTAAGGACCAATTATTTTATGGTGCTGACCCAGACTTGAGACTGAGCTTTCCAAAAAGGGGACACCGTAGAAGGCCAGCATAAGAATTTTCACTTGGATTTTGCTTGCCATCAAAGTGGAGTCAATTTACTCCAGCATGGAAAGGGTGTAACTTACTTTCCCATTAGTAACAACTGACAGGCCATCATAGGCCTAAAGAAGGTATGCACAGGCTGGTTTAGTCATAAGATGAATGAGTTACTTTACAAAAATTGTGTACCAAGAGCTAAAGGTAAGACAAAGACTGGTGGAAATTCAAGACTGCAACTTAGTGGGAAAAGATTGGACCAGCTTATTTGAATCAGATGTTTTAAAAAGTAAGTGGATAGTCGTAGAATTGTTTAAAATACAAATGTTAATAAGATCTTTTTCTCTGATTAAATAATTGTTTCTGTAAAGCGTATACAGAGCTAGAAAATGTCACTGCTTAAGAACACTGAACATTGAAAGTTATTTAAAAATCAAAATGATTTCAAGAATTGCCTCTGCTCTTATTTTCATTTGCATAATGTGTATAATATTTATATTATATATTTATGAATATAATATATATTATGAATATAATATAATCTTCAGAAAGATAACACAGCAAAAGAAAACAAAGTAGAGCTCTGTAACATTCCGTACATTGAGAAATCATGAGACAATGAAGTGTACCAGAACATCTTGCTGCTTTGGTGTTTCATTAAACATGCATACTCTGAACAAGAATAAAGAATGTTTGTTTACTGATATGTATGGAAAAAGCCAGCATAAGCACTATTCTGGATTAGCTGCCGCCATTGTACTCAATAATAGATGAGGAAGGAGGTCTCAATTTTATAATGCAAACAGGATGGTGCTTATTTAGAATAGAAACCCTTAATTCATAATTAAGAGTGTTTTCATTTAAAAATTAAGATGAGAAGCAGACTGGAATCTTTATCTAAAATTTTTAAAAAAACTAAGTTTTTTAAATTAAGAAAACATTTTTTTTCAGAATGACCATTCTGTTAGTAAGCAATTACAGAATAATAAAAAGTAACTGTACATATACACATACACACACAAAATCTTTGTAGGAGACAATGACTTTGTGCTCATGTTTAATTTTTCCAGAAATATGTCAAGCTGCCTTTTGTGTACTCCTTTCCTCATGAAAAGCACAGATATACTGAAGAGAAGTGTGTTTGCTTTCTCAATGCCTAAACAGCCAAATGGGAGGGACTTATGTTCACATGAATAAATTGTGACATTATACAGGACAGTAAAGAACTGAATTTTAAGGATTCTATACGTAAGGATAAAGCAGTGCTAAGCATTGGGGGTATGTTACCAAAACAAGAATCAAGCCTAGAAGTAGGGTCAAGAAGTGTGAAAATTGCCAGGGACAGGATGAAAGAGGAGGTGATATTTTAGAAATGTCTCATACAGTTGTGTTGTAATTAAGGTAGAGTAGTATATGTATTCATAAACTACAAAGTTGTTGTTTATGACCTGTTGAAAACTTTTGCAATCCAACAACAGCCCTTTTTTTTCCCCTTCATTATTTCTGTATCTCAGTGATTGCATTTGGATGAAACTGGAATAGCCAGGCACGTGATGCATCGAGATGTATTAAGAAACAAAATATCTTTATCCTTAGTACTCAGAATCAAGAAAATGGAAGTACCTCCTTACTAGGCTTCCATTTCATATCATTAACTGAAGTACATCATTGAGACAGATGTGACACCAAGATATAAGTCAAGCTTGTCACACAGCAAAGCTACCTACAGCATCTAGTCATTCACCTTTAAAAGAAAATGCACTTTCTTTGATATCTGGCAGTGTAGTGCTAACAACTAGCTGGTTCCTTCATGGTTCAATTCAGTTCCATAGTATACCTCTGCCAATAGGCAGATTGTCAGTAAGAACTGTCTAAATTTAGTCTCCTTGCTCTGGTGTCTTTTAGAGCTTGGGACAATAAACAGAATTTTTTTGAAGCGTGAATACTGAGTTTCATTTATGTTTGCCATATGCGATCTGGTATGAGATGCACTGTTATAGGCCAGTAAGAGTTAAAATATTTCAATCACTTGGCACGTTTTGTCTGGCTCTGTTAAATGGACCACTGATTTTCTAGTGGGCACAAAACCAGGCAAACATATGGAGAACATTTATAGGCAATCAGTACACTTACACGTAATTTGAGTATCTCAGCTGACTAATGAGGGACAGACTTAAAGTCAGAGATTTCCAAGCTGTCATCCATACTGAGATCACAAACTGCTGTTGCGGAAGACTTGTCCTTTATGAATCTATTGGCCCAAATAACTTAAAAACAACCATGTGTCCGTATGTTTCTCAGGGTCCATAAGGTTCAGACTCATTAGTGTTTTAGTTTAGATCAGGACTATACTTTTGACATGAATTTCTCAATTGTCCTCACTTAACTGTGCTTTGCCTCACATCACACAATGGTCTCTGTTTACGTTTGAAAGAAACTGAACCAGAGGCTGTGCTTCAAGAGCGCACCTGCTCTCCAACCAGTAATGAGTACTTAGTCCACAGGACTATGCTCACTATGCTAGAACTAGTCCAAAATAGCAAGCCCCTGCCCCAAAACATCTATATTGTTTGCAGCCAAGCCTCAGGTCCTGTTGTTTCACCAGTTTTCTGTTGCTCTGTGCTGCTTGTGTGCTATGACACATGAGTGAAAAAGACAGAACTTCTCTTTTCTTAGCTTCCATTTCTGAAGTATTGTACTCTGATTAACAATTACTGTATTTACGTAGAAAGTCCCCTTATTATGTGGGTCAATACCACATAAACTACTACAGACTTTCAGTAAAGTATCCATATAACTAAATTTAGGAAGGTCTGTTTACAGAGTAATTTTTGTTTAAGTAAGAAAAGTATGGAACTGTGATCTAAAGTCATCTGTAATCTTTCATTAGTAAGTAAAAGTCTGATCCTATCCTGGCACAAGTCAATCTTAAATGGTTTTTACTCTAAGATTGGACCAAAAACCTGAGCTTCCTATCCTTGTATACTCATTTACACCCAAGTGAAGTGGTTGTTAAATAAACTACTGCTGCATTTTCACATGGGGATATTTAGTGTCACATTCTGTCAATATAATTTTTTCCACCTAAGTGATTTCTACAGATGTGAACCACCTTTTGATCAATACTTAATGTGTAATGTATCTGCAGTGTAATTCTAGGCTTCTATTATTTGGTTTTCCCATACCTTTACACCATTCCCATGTAAATTTATATCACTGTAGTGAAAGGTATGTATTAAACTGCAAGTGGTTGGATCAGATACAGGAATCAAGCTTTTTTATTACAGAACCATAAAACAGTAGACACTGGAAGATTATCTAGTTCACACCCACTGCTCACAGCAGGGTCAACTATAGCAGGCTACTGAGAACCTTGTCCAGCTGGGTTTTCAATATATCCAAGGATGGATACTTCACATCTAGGCAACCTGTTCCAGCATTCGGTCATCTTTACAGTATAAAAGATTTTCCTTACATTTAAGTAGACTTTCCAGTGTTTCAGTTTGTGCCCTTTGTCTCTTTGACTGGGCACCACTGTGTACTGAGAAGAGTCTGGCTCTGTCTTCTTTACTTGCTGATGTATTTCAGATGGGCACCCAGTTGTGCTCATTTCTTAGAAAAGGTACAATACTTTCCTTCATAATGCTGTCCTCTTCTGGCATCTCCTTATTTTTGTGCACAGACTGAGGAGGTGCCTTTGAAGCCCTAGTCTGTTGATCAGGAGGCCTTGTGTCTACATCACCCCCACGCTTTGCTTGACAACATCACTTGTTCATTGATTTTTGTTGGCCAACCTGTTGTCAAAGATACTTTTGCCCCAGTTGATTGAGTGGATGCCATCTCTTCCTAGCCTCAATCCTGAGAAAAGATCCCATGGTCCTAAAAGATGAAACCCTGTTATCAATGTCAGCTATGTAACCTGTTGTTAACCAACAGGATTTGATCATGCCTCCTCAAGGCTGTTCTCTCACTGGCAGGATCAGGGAGAAAAACATCAAGGCCCCCATGCCCTTCATCATACTCCTGGAGACATGCAGTCACCTGTGGTATGTTCCAGGTCTGCACTGGCCATATCACCGGTATGACCGGTGATAGGTCCTGGCTGGACAAGCCTTGGTAGCCTCACCACAATGTTCCAAATCCAAGCCCTTGGAAAGCAGCAATCCTCACTAGACAGCAGGTAACATTGGCAGATGGGGGCCTCCCTCCGCGTCAGGGAGTCTCCCACTACTGTCACTTGCTGCTTCTTTGTAGTGCTGCTGAGTGCATCGGTCTCAGCTGGCTTGGATGCTTTGTTGGCAAAACTCCCAGTCTCTCATCTGCTACCAAGTCAGTGAACCTGTTCTTTTTATTCATTAAATAAAAAATACGATAAAATTCATAAATTCTTTCCAAGTTTTGTTGCTTCTTGGTTTCACCTCAAGGGGAGTTAAGATGAATTATCTGATATGTTCTTTTTTTTTTATCTTTTGTTCCCCCTAGAGAAAGTCTAGTAATTCCTTAATAAAAACCTTAGTATTAATTGGTATTTCCCCAATTAGAAGGACAATCATTTGAAAACACGGGAGAAAACATAGGTGGAATGCAAAGAAGTACTTTACGTTTCCTCTCGTATCTCAGTCATTTATGTTCCTCTCCAGACACACCATGGTTCCATTAAGCATGTGTGAATGAGTATTTGTCAAATTCAGTATTTAATGAAAACCGTAATTAAAAATGATGGGACTTTAAATCTTACCATCATATCAAGCAGTTTTGCCATTTGACTGGAAGAGGGACCCAGCAGCAGACATTAAATAACTTTTCCAGATTTGCTGAAGTTATCATTGACAGAATAGAAACATCTGAATTGTTCCTATAGGATTTCTTTCTGTATTGGTGAAATCTCGGCAGGATGTTACTCAGCAGATGATGACAAGAAATTGTAAGAGCAATGTATCCAGTATTATATATGTAGCACTAGTGAGATGAATGAAATTTTGTTTGCTTTTTACGTTAAAAATTACCACAGCTATTTCAGTGAGGTAGTGCTTATCTCAAAAGATAAGGATCAGGTTCATGATACACAGATGCTGTACGTAATAAGTAACTGGCAAAATTAAAAGTCAAGTCATGGACTATAGATGAAACAACACAAGTGTAAACCATACGGAAAGAATTCTTAGAAGGTAAATGGTTTTAAAGCACAAACATGCAACTTAAAATCTCCAGTGAATAACAAGAAAAGCAAGCAAATTGAGATCACAAAATGAGTAAAGTGGGTTTTTTATGTTTGAGGAATTTGAGTGAAGCTGTCTGTTTTACAAACTTCTGGGATGAACTGCAGGCACAAGCTCTTTATCCAACTGCTGACCATATTGGATTAGTGAATCATACCATTGGTAGAACTTAGGCCTGCTATAAGAGTCAAAATAGATTAAAACAATAACAATTTATAAAAAAGTCTTTAAAAACTGGCTGCTTGGTGATAATTCTTAATATCCTGCCATGAAAATAGTATTTTTGTATACAGTGGTAAATATTTTACAGTATTATTTGACTGAATAATAGTAGCCTAACAATTTAGCTATTCAGAGGTGTTGGTTTTGACATAAGATACCATTCATGATTGTGACGTAAATGGCAAGCGTGGAAGGTTAAATGCATTTTTATAATTTTGTGCCTCAGAATGTGGCAGGTGCTTCTCAGAAACAAATGAAGAAGCATGGTGTCCTCTTGTGCTGAGAGCTTCCAAGGACAAAATGGGAGAAATGGAACCAGGAATCAATTATTGACTAGTTATATGCACATTCATTAGTGACCAGAACACAGCCACCCTGTTTTGGTTGCTAAAAATGCTTAAAGAAAAAGATGTCCCAGGCCATTTGATCTTAAAGCTAGGGAATAAACTCTGACATTGTTCAATTTACTATGTTAGAGGAAGTTAATGAATCGACATTAAGATGGTGAAGTTTTTGTTTCAGGTAATCTATTTTGCCTATAAATAGAAACATAGTTCTCTACAAATGAACCTGGAAAAGAGTACTAGAAATGTGTACTGAAATACGAGGGATATGATGTCTGACTGGAACAGAATTAATCTGGGAAGAAACACAGTTTGTTGAAATGTTCAGGGAATTTCTGGCTGGTGTTGAAACTGTACTGAAACAAACCTAAGAAGATACTTATGGGATATATCAACTCTTTGCCTTAGTATAAACAGATTCAGAAATTATTCAAAATGTTAGTAGAGAACTCTAAAAAAGCTTTCTTTTTAATAACAGATCCAGAAGGTGATGCAGATGCCTATTACTAATTATTTTTAAAGAAGCAAATTAATATGTAATTAGTGCTTCAGAAAGCTTCTGGCTAACTCCATGTTCTGACTGGCCATACCTGCAAGTGTGTCCCTGCATAGGGCTGCAAATAGCCCTTACTCTGGACCACTAAATGGCAGTGAAAACCAAGTATGAAGGCGGAACTTGAAGAAGAACTTAATAAGGGAGAGTAATGAGGAAATTATTTTGATAGCAAATTTTGGTCAAGAGTTTTGATTTCGGTCAAACCCAAATCTGATGTAATCTGTTTTACAATTCCCTAATAGTCCTACAGAAATCAATTAGCATGATTACTCACTGAATGAATGCAATGTTTTCCTAGTGCTATCAGAGTCAGTCCTTTTGTAAAAGAATAAACTATTAGAAATTAATCTTGAAAATTACTTTTTCTGGGCAGGATCTCAGCATATTTTGGGGTTTTATGTTATCCAAATAAAACAGAGTATATACAACCAGAGTGTATCTCTAATATAGTTTGGTTTTAAAGGTTCTCTTTGAAAGAAGGTAGACAAGACACGGAAATAAAAACAACGGGCTCTTATGACAAGTAACTCAGTGCCAAATGCAGTATAAGGCCTGCTAAATTGCCAGGGGTTGTCTTCTGCTCCCTCTTTTCCATTGTCATAAGAGAAATAGGTTAGGGGACAAATTATAATGAATAAAGAAATAAAAAGTACTACAAGATATGGGCTAATTTAAAAATATTTTAAAGGACATCTTCTTTACTTTTTTGGAACTATATCTGCCAAAATATAAAATTTGCCTGACATGGTAATGGTCCCTATCAATTAATTTTTTTCTGTATTACATATTGATATTTTTGCTTATATGATACTGCAGTGTAGCAGAAATATTATTTCAAGGCTTTCATCTTACTTTTCTGTTATTTGCTCCTCTTTACTGTCATGTAGCATGTCATGTGCATTTATTGCCTTTCTTTTTCCACTTGTTGGCTAGCTTGCTTTAGCATCATCACTGAATACATTAATTTTTCTATTACATATTAGTAATATTTCTATTACATATTAGTAAAAATACTATTAATTTTTCTAATACATTAGAAAAATATTATTTAGGGAATCAAAGGAAATGTGTTGCAGTGTTATTCTTGAAGAGCCCATGGAATCTTTTTGCTCAGTCTAGCTGAGTGAAATAGATTCAGAGATGTAAGATAGAAGTAACTTTCTGTATTACTATGCAAGAAATCATCACTGCTGTTTTCAGGAAAAGCTTTTAGCAGTAATGGACTTCATGAAGTAAATTTCAGACTCACGGAGTTTTTCAGCAATTGCATGGCTTAACTCTAAGCATCATTTTGAACATTTGAGGGCACATGCTGTGCATGTATGGAATAAAACAATATTGCTAGACTGGCTGAAATAATTTACTTTGTAGCAACATCAGCGGCAAAATAAATAAATAAATACATACATACATACATACATACATACATACAAACATACATCCCCTAAAACTTCCATGGCATACAATTTATGTAAATTGTATACATTTAAAAGCAAATAGTATGTAAGTAATGTAACCAGGCTGGGTGATTTGTGCTGTATTTTCATGAAACTTCAAACGAGTATAGCTACGTCTACACTAGCAATCAGCAATCGCAACAGATCTCCAAAAGCTGTTGGCACTGAGGACCCAACATACACACTCACTGGGTTCTGAGGGTTTTACTTTAAAATAGTTTTTATCTGAACCCACAGACTGAAAATCGGTGATTGGAGCGCATTATATGCATGTACGAAGAGCATTTTCTCATTTAGTTTCATCCAAGGGAAATCCTGTTTGCATCATCCAAGTCTTCTCCACAATGTAAATTATATGTAGTAGGTGGGTACAACTGCGAGATTTGCTTCAAAAGTGTTCTTGTAATACAAACTAAAATGCTATTGTAAACATACCCTACAGATGCTTTAAAGGATTTGAGCTTTTTTTCATTTGTTTTAAAGAAAAAATCATTTAGTAAGACTGTGGCACAGAAAGAAGAAGAAAGAAAAAAGAAAAAGTGGACAGGGCAAACGTTTGTCCACAGAGATGTTTGGTGCAAGAAAAATGAGTTGATCTCAAATTAGCTAATGCTGAATACACCACTTAAAAATGAAATTCAGAACTGTGAGCAAGAGCTTTTCCCAGTGAGGCAAACAAGCTGGATTTGCATTTGTTCTAAATTAGTGAGCTAAAGCAGAGAGCTATTAAACAGTTTGCCCAGTGTTAAAAAAGCCATTTCAGAAGCCTGTTAAGCTAATCTGAGCAGCTGTATTTCCAGAATCTCCCTTGTGATCACACCTTTTCAGGAAGAAACATTATCTCTAGCCTGAGACCTTTGAAATTTTATGTCTAATTAAAGCAATTTCTATGCTTTAAATTTAAAGCAATTTTCTACGCTAAAAAGTGAGATACAGTTATGTGACTTAGACACTGATTAGTATGCATGTGGAAAGTATTACTTACGAGAAATATTCCAGAATATTTTATTTTGATGTGGTAGAAAGCCCTCTTCTTCATGTCCATCCATCAACATGCTAGATACTTTGACATGTTTTTATCACAGTGTGGACTTTGTAACATTAAAATAATCAGTTATCTGACTATCTGTGAGACTAACCGCTCATAAAACCCTTAAGTTATCCCATGCCTTTAGCCCTCCCCCCTTTTACAGCCTATGTGGTGCATGACCAACTTTGCATACTTTTCCCCAGTTCAGGAGAACTTACAGAGACTGAAACTGTGCGAAATAAATTTCCATCTGGTGGCATAGCTTTTTGTAACAAAAGAGAGCCGGTGCTGAGTGGATATTCTGAGTGAAACTATAGAGTATGTAACAATGAGAGAATCTAATCTACTTGGCTGTCAACACCGAACACCACAAGGTCTTTCTAGTTTATATGTATTAATTTGTCTGTGAAGACAGACTGTGAAAATTCTGGATAAGTGGATTCTACAAAGTATATTTCTTAATAAATAGGTTATTGCATTCTCTGCTGTTGAATCAGGTTAAATTTGTAGGCTTTAATTTTATTTTACTTTATTTCTTGAGAAAAAGATCATATCTAATCTGGTAAAAAACATGTTTATCACATGATCTGGCAATAAGCTTTTTATATAAGTGCTATGAAGTAAAACAGTATCTTGATCAAGGGGAAAAGCAGAGGCGGTTAACAAAGTTCATCACAGATTTTGACTGGGTACATGGCATATGGTGTGTCAGAATTGGGTATGCAAACAGAGAGAAGGCTTTCAGCATGAAGAAAAGGTAATCATTCAATATGATGGTTTAGAAATGCCAGTAAACAGTGATACAGTGAAATCTGCATATGAGAACAGCTTAGTAAGGACTTAATAGATGAACCGGCAACACAATAATAGTTATAAGTCAATGTTTACTAATTATTGCTGATAAATAATGCCTCAAATTATTTAAGATCAACATATATATTAAGAAAGTATTTTTTTTCTTGTTATGAAAATCCACCCTTTGTAGTGAGATTAGAACAGCATAATGGAATCGAGTAAAGGCCTTCTAGTAAGATTCCTTAGAACTTGATTTTTTACTAAGAGCTTTTAAACAGTGTAAAAAATATCAATTGCGAAGAAAAAGCATGGTATCATCCTCCAGTAAGTACAGCTTTCCATACACATGGTACTCCAGGTATGTACTCAGTCAATAAAAAAGTCTCATGTAAAGTCTCATGCACTATTGGTTAGTGCCTATTCTTGTATGCCTTTATAACCACTTAGTCAAGGGGAAGGGATGCCAGAACCTTGGCTTCTCACTCACAGTTTTTCAGTCAGAATCCCTGGAACAGAGTTTTATAATCACAGAACTTCCAAGTAGCTAAAAAAAAATGGGGTAACCATTCTTTCTCTGGACTGTTTTCCATGCCAAGTGCCCAGCAGTTTTCGCAAGCCTGAAGGTAGTTCTAAATAGAGGTTAGCTGCTAGAAAGATGTACTAAAATTAGCAAATTACCTGCTAGTCTGGGGATGACAAACATAAATAGGTAAGTTAGCAGTTCTACGTGTTTCATGTGAAATATTTCACATTTTATTATACAAACAGGAAGAACAGGCTGTTCTTTATTCCTTCAGAATTTACTTTGTTATGGAAGAGACACCATAGTCTAATCTACACTTGATAGAGTAGAAGTCACACTCAAACTTTCTCTAAAAATGCAAAGAGTTTGAGTCAAGTACAAAACTATCTCATATTCTTTAAGCAAAAGAGAAAATCCCTCCCACTACATGGAGAAAGTGTTTTTGTTCCACCCCTGTAGGATTTCCTTTCAGAGTGAAAATACTGTAAGGCTTGCAAGTCTGTGGGAAGTGAAATAAATGTAGCATAAAAGGATCTTTCACTGCAGCTTCAGGGGGAACTTGTCTTTATGGCATAATTGTCCACTGCAGCAACATTTGGTGTTCTCTGGATCTGAGAAATAATATTGGTTCTTGTTTCCTGTGGAAAACTTCTGCAGTCAATGGGAGCATTCCTAGAAGCAGGCACTTGCAAATATGACAGTCCAGCTCTATGCTTATAAATATATTTTCCATCAAATATACAGTCCAAAGTAAATACTTTTATACAACTTAAAGGACATTTATGAAGAACACTTTCCTTCTATTTTTATTGTCTTCTACTATCGAAACACGAGTATCTGTCTCTTAATTCATTCTGCAATCAGAGCTGCATTTGCCATGCCTATCTAAGCATCTTGCTGTAGAGTAATTTTGATATTTTTCCTCGTAGTACCAACTCAGTTCTTTACTTTAGAATATAAAATTTTCAGTGTAAAACTTTCTATCTTGAACCAGTCTTGTACTGAAAATGGACAACACTACATCTAAAGCCTGGATATGGTTTATGAAAAAGTCAAGCAAAGACAACGATCCAAAGATCAGACAAGTAGCCTAAGGGCATGAAGGTATTGATAAATCTGATAGGGTTCTTTGGCTTCAGAAAGAGAATAGTCAGCTGCTTTCAGGGTGCCCAAACAGCAAACTCCCTGCTGACCACGGTACAGTAATTGGCACAGCTGGTAGTATAGGATTAACAAGTTATATTGCCAGGGAAGGATTATCAGAAGACTTGATTCTGTTTGATGTTCGATTATCAGTTTATTATAACAGCACCCAGCAGCGCCTCAAAAGCTAAGCATCAGATGATTTTCCCTTTATGAAGTTTTTGGAGAAGAGTTGATAATGTAGACAAATTTGCTTGCAGTGGAAACTTGGTATCCTTCGTTAAGATCTCTTTTTCATAAAAAGAGAAAACAGATGGAATCCATTTTCATAAACAGGAGTATTTTGTAGGAAACAGATAAACAGATAAGCAAAGCAGGGGTCAGAGGTATTATAGATCCTAGATATTTTTCTCCTTTAATACTGTTCTTGTGAAGAAGATAGTCTATGGATAATCATAGAATACCAGGTTGGAAGGGACCTCAAGGGTCATCTGGTCCAACCTTTCTTAGCAAAAGCACAGTCTAGACAAGATGGCCCAGGACCCTGTCCAGCTGAATCTTACCCAACAAGTATCCAATGTTGGGGAATATTCTGGATACTTTTTACTTTTTTTTTTTTTTTGCATAAAGAAGGTAAAATATTTGCTTGGCAAGGGATAATATCCATCAAGTGTCTGCCACTACACAAAAAGCTGAGCCTGGAATTAGAATATACGTGGCTGGTGGAGCTCTGAAGTCAACAACAATTATTCTGTCAGCTACAGTGGGAGCAGAGCAAGGCCAGTGCTGAGTGCTTTTCAGAAACTACTGCAAATATATGTAGCATCTGCTCACATTTAAGATTGAAAAACATCTACTATATGGATAACAGAAAATAGTTTCGTTACCAGAACCCATCCATGTAATTATTTGGATACATTACATTTTTTTTAATATAAAAATGTATGCTAAAAGTAAAATGCGGGAGCTGCAAAATCATATACATTCAAAACTCAGGAAATACCATAATTAAGGTTTGGGGTTTTTTTATTCATTAGATTTAGCCTCTGTCCACCTAAATACTATGAAACAGTCTTTACTTGTATGGATTAAATAGTTTTCCATCACTTCTTTCAGTGTATAAGAGAGCATGAGGAAACTGGTCTGCTCTAGAGGTGCAGTAAGGGGAAATACGTTTGTTTGTGTTCATTTGTACTTAAAATAAAGAAGGAAATGAGAAGAGTTAGTTTTATCGTTTCGGCTGAATTTTGTCCTAAAGAAATTAAAATAAAACATACTTCAGATGAAGTTAGTTTAGTCTATTTTTTTTATAGGTAGAAACGGATTCCTCCTTTTCATTCTTTCTGAATTTTCAGCTTAAGGCGAGATTTTCAGAACTGCTGAACACTCACGATCTTCAACTGAAGCCAATAGGACCTGTGTTTTAAATTAAAAATTAAATATTTGCAAGATACTTAGCTTCTTTGATGACAAATGTCACAAAAACACATCATGAGAAAATGAACAATGCTGTTCTCAGAACACAGTGTAGATGAGGCTTAAAAATTCCTACCCAGAATCATCTGGCTCAACTTTAAACACTGACTTATTGCAATAAAAACTGGGGTGTGAAATTACAGTCTGAGAGCTCCTTTTCAGTAATTGTCCTGATGCTCAGACTTATCCCACAGTAAACAGATTGGTTTGTCATGCTTTTACTGAAAAATAAATTTAATCTTAATTCTTCTGTGCTGTATGGTAAAGACATACATATGGGAAGTTTTCAAAGACTGATTGATGATCTATAAATTTCACAGTTTAATTTACTTCAGAGTAATTTCTTTGTGGACCCATAGCCTTCCATGACCTTCTGCTCTGTAAATCTACGAAATACAGATGATTTCCGGTATCCACTTCTCTGCAGCTAAATCCTCTTATGTAGAATTCTCTTCCTTATAAGTCAATGAAGTTTCTGTAGTCCCAAGTCTCTATAATACCACTGCCAGTCTTTTAATGCTTTTCAAGGTTACAAACACTTCATATCCCACCTCAAACAAAACGTTAGTCTCTGTATCATGCAAATATCAAATTTAGGGTTATGCTTTCCACAAACAGGCCACAGTTCTCTGTCCTGTTCCTTATGTTGTGAAGTTCTTCACTTCTTTCCCTGCTGTCGCTGATTTTCTCTGTCCAGTCTCCTCGCTGCTGGCAGAACCTACAGCACTCCAGCTGGGACCAGATGATTCCTGTATCTTTATCACATTGATTTGCCATCTGTTCACAAGTCTCATTGGAAATCCCATCTTTGACTTCCAATCTCCCTTTCCTCCACTTTGTAACAGTTTTATTCAGTTCCGTAGAGTATTTCAAATTCAGTTTATGAAAAAGACAATAGAAGGCTTTCACATGGTATTTACTGACATTGGTTAAAGCTAAGAATTTTCATATATGTCTGTGTCGTGGTTTCAGTTGGGATAGAATTAACTTTTTTATTAGCAGCTGGTATAGTGCTATGTTTTGGATTTGGGATGAGAAATACTTTTGATAGCACTCTGCTAAGCTGTCAAGGACTTTTCTGCCCCTCACATCACCCTGCCAATGAGCAAGCTGGGAGGGCACAAGAAGTTGGGAGGGTCCACAGCCAGGACAGCTGACCCCAACTGACCAAAGGAATATTCCATACCTTGTGATGTCATGCTCAGCATATAAAGCTGGGGGAAGAAGAAGGAAGAGGGGAGATGTTCGGAGTGATGGCATCTGTCTTCCCAAGTAACTGTTACACATGATGGAACCCTGCTTTCCTGGAGGTCGTGGGACACTTGCCTGCCGATGGGAAGCAGTGAATGATTTTCTTGTTTTGCTTTGCTTGCATGTGCAGATTTTGCACTACCTATTAAACCGTCTTTATCTCAGCTCACGAGGTTTTTTCTCACTTTTAGTCTTCCAGTTCTCTCCCCCATTCAAACTGGGGGGAGTGAGCGAGCGTCTACGTGGTTCTAGTTGCCAGTTGGGCTTAACTATGACAGTCTGCAATTTCTTTCAAAAAATCAAATTAAAGCATTTAAAAATAATGTAATAAATAAAGCAAATAAATGGAAAGTTGATGCTTGTTTGCTGACTTCAACTTTCAATTAGATGAGTAGGGCATAAGACATCATAATCACTTTATCCAGGCAATGTGTAATTCCACTGATCAATATTAAGGACATTATCCTAAGTCAGTAAATCAATAGTTAATTTTGTGCATTCCAATGTCTTTGACTCAACTGGACTTATTAGAGCATAAAGGAGTACACCCCATAATGACTTAAGTTTTCAGTCTGTGTACTGCTATATCCGCTAGCTCCCCAGTACAAGGCAGAGGAGGGAGTTATTTCATTAGATCTTAAAAAAAAAAAAAAACTTTTATTGAGGGACTATGAAGACACTGTTCATTTTTTTAACTAAATATAGGTAGAAGACGAAATATATCAGGGATGGCAAGTCAAATCTTCAGGGCAGCGCAGTGAGTTGTATTAGCAGTGGTATTTTGCAGAAGTACTGCTGTGGCTGCTCGTTTCTTAAGTGAACTCCAGCTGCTGTATAGCTCTTTTCTGGGATGTGTAATTGGTAATCTGAAACTGATTTGTCAAACAGCACATTCACAGTTTCAGCACAGGGATTCACTCAGGGTAGTCAATGCATAAGTTTAAGTCACATACAACTCAACTTGAATTTATGTGACCTGGGAACTGTTAAGAGCTTTTTGCTTGTTATGTACTGGGTGCCATTCATGGTATGTGGTTTGACCTTTAGTTAAACTGAGGTACTGTTTCAGACCAATTTCAGTGGCAGATCTTGTTTGCTTTATTGTGACCTTAGAGAATTCCCACTCCCACAGAAATCTCAACATTTTTCATTGATGCAGGCCTATCTAGTCTTTATTCTCATTTCAAGTGTCAGCCCACCTGCTGTCATCATCTAGGAGGTAGAGCCTCCTGAAGCTCAGTTACTTCATCATACCTTGAGCATCTCTGGGTGTTCTAAAATAAATTATAAATTTTTGAGGTGGTACTTTTTCTTCTCCCTATTTAGCAGAAAGTACAGGAGATTCTGTTTTCAGTGGAAATTAAGGGTGGATGACAAAGTGAGAAAATTATTTTAGGTAGTCCAAAAGACCTGACTAGTTTATTTTTGGGTAACATAAACTGTTAACAGTTAAGTACTACTTTGTACCTTAGTTCTTAATGCCGGAGTTCCTTCCAATTAATCCTTCTCTCACAATTTATGTAATGAGCTAACCTACTTGTGGGTGATGCTCTTGAAATAATCCATGGAACAGACCTGTCTGTCAACTCTGTATATATTTTCTGTTAAAAAAAAATAAAATTTAATAGTACTCTCTCTCCATCTTTCGCATAAACCTTCCCTCCAACCCCAAATTTAAGTTCCTAAAGGACCTGAATTACTGAATTTCACCTTGTTATGAGCCCTTTTTTTCTGCCACTTTAAAAACAGAAACCAAACAAGTAATCATTGCTTTTTTAGGTTCAAATTGACAGTATCTTCTGTATTGTATTGGAGACCTTATTTCCATAACATTAAATTTTATTGAAAGGGAAATAATTGTGTTTTAAATCAAGTAGTGGTAGAAAGCTAACCATAAGGAGAATATGGGATTGCAATAAAAACACTATCATGCAACTATAACTTTATGTCCTGGTTTCAGTTGGGATAAAGTTAATTTTCTTCCTAGTAGCTGCTGTGTCTTGGATTTACTATGAGAATAATGTTGATAACACATATTGTTTTACTTGTTGCTATGTAATGTTTATATTAAGTCAAGGACTTTTTCAGCTTCCCATAGAAGCTGAGAGGGAGCATAGACAGGACAAGCTGGCCAAAGGGGTATTCCATACCACAGACATCATGCTCAGTATATAAAAAGAGGTTGGGCAGGGGACAGGAATCCGCAGTCACTGCTCAGGATGGGCTTGGACAATCAATCATCAGATGTTGAGCAATTGTATCGCATCACTCATTTTGTATATTCTTTAATCATTATTGTTATTATTATCATCTTCTATTCCATTAGTAAAAGATTAAACTGTTGTATTAAACTGTTTTTATCTCAACCAATGATGAGGTTTATTTTTTTCCTGATTTTCCTCCACTATCCCACTGAGGGGTGGGGGAGCGAGTGAACAGCTGCATGGTCCTGGTTGGCAGTTACAGTTAAACCATGACACTTTACCTACAATTTATATTTTTTAATTTACTATGTGGTAAGTACACAGAAATAATAGCTTCCAGAAACAAAACTCTGAAGAAACATCTGTGACAATTTCCTGCATGGATATCAATATATACTAAAGTGACAGGATTTGCATTATATCTTGACATACAGAACAGTACAAGCAAAAAATGAGGTCAGAGCTACTGTGAAGCTAAAATTACTTGTTTTTTTCCATAATGCAAATACCCCAAAATAATGTTTTATGTTGTATAGACTACATGTTCTATCTGATCTTATAAAAATACTTACGAGCAACATCTTAACTTTATAAAATGCTTTGAATTAACTGTTTTAACTTTTTTAGAAGATTTTGCAAATTACTTTAGGTAAATCCTGCCTTATCATTAGCACAGCCAGAGGCTAATATTCGATTTTATAGGTTTTTTTCACTTACTATTTACAAGCTTTTTTTGTCAACTATTTAACTGTTTATATAATTTAGTTTTATTCTATTTTTATTCATTACTTATACAGTGAATGCAGAAAGTTTCACTCCTTTTCTTTTCCTCAGTTACTGAGGACTGCACCTCTTTCTTTTGCAGTGAAATGCTACAGCCTTTCAACCCATCTCATACTTCTCTCAATCTATTAGTTTGATCTATCAATCAGTTTGACTGAACAATTGAGTTCTTTCTACATGCATGTAAATCCAAGATTTCACACTGTTTTACATAGGACTGGCCAAATGTTTCTTACTACAGTGAAAATAAAATCACTTAGACAGACCTTAATCAGGAATGTTTCATACTTAAGAAAAAAAAAAAAAAAGAATATAATTGATTTATGAAGGGCAACTAGTGTCAGACCAACTGTGGTGGCTTGACCTGGCTGGATGCCAGGTGCCCACTAACGCTGCTCTATCACTCCCCTCCTCAGCTGGACAGGGGAGAGAAAACAGAACTGAAGGCTTATGGGTCGAGATAAGTACAAGGAGATCACTCAGCAATTACCATCACAGGCAAAACAAACTCCACTTGGGAAAAATTAATTTAATTTATTACCAATCAAATCAGAGTAGGGTAATGAGAAATAAAAACTAAATCTTAAAACATCTTCCCCCCACTGCTCCTTTCTTCCTGGGCTCAACTTCACTCCTAATTTTCTCTACCTCCTCTCCCAAAGCAGCGCAGGTGGATGGGGAGTGAGGGTTGTCGTCAGTTCATCACACGTTTTTTCTGCCACTCCTTCCTCCTCAGGGACAGACTCCTCACACTCTTTCCCTGCTCCAGCGTGGTGTCCCTCCCACAGGAGACATTCCTCCATTAAATTCTCCAATGTGAGCCCTTCCCACAGACTGCAGATCTTCACAAACTGCTCCAGCATGGGTCCCCCACAGGGTCACAAGTCCTGCCAGAAAACCTGCTCCAGAGTGGTCTCCTCTCTCTATGGGGTCACAGATCCTGCCAGGAGCCTGCTCCAGCACAGGCTTCCCATGGGATCATGGCCTCCTTTAGGCACATCCACCTGCTCTGGCATAGGGTCCTCCACAGGCTGCATGTGGATGTCTGCTCTACCATTAACATCCATGGGCTGCAGAGGGACAGCCGGCCTTACCATGGTCTTCACCACAGGCTGCAGTGGAATCTCTGCTCTGGGCCCCGGAGCACCTCCTCGCCATCCTTCTTCACTGACCTTGGTGTCTGCAGAGCTTTTTCTCTCACATATTCTTACTACTCTCTTCAGCTGCAATTGTGCCCTTAGATTTTTTCCCCCTTCTTAAATATGTTATCACAGAGGTGCTACCACCGTCACTGATGGGCTCAGCCTTGGCCAGAGGTGGGTCCATCTTGGAGCCGGCTGGCATTGGCTCTATCAGACATAGGGGAAGTTTCTAGCAGCTTCTCACAGAAGGCCCCCCTGTAGCCCCTCTGCTACCAAAACCTTGCAACGCAAACCCAATACACCAAACTTCCCAGCATCGATCTCCTTTTTCAGTATCTTAAGTTTTTTATAGTCGTGCTACAAAACAAGAAGGCAATTCTAGTTGGGCTGACCGATGACTGAGAATATATAGCATAGGCATCTGTGCTAATAGTATTAGAAGTACTACCAGCTTTTGATTTTTGCTAGCCTAGGCAACCTAATGAAGGAAGTGTCACCCTAATTAATTACTCTTACTCATGTCTCAGATTAGTTGCAATAGGTAAAATTACTTCTTCTTCCATGGTGCTTCTATAGAAAAGCACCTTATAATTTATCACATATTGCTTAAGATAGACGGAAGTTGATATGTTAGTAAGATGACTTTTCTATTTTTTAAAAATCATCTGTTAATTCTGTGTGTCTGGTTTTTACTACTTAACACTCTATTTTCTTAACAATGCACGGGGCTAATGTAATGCCCAGGCATCTCACTATATGAACAAATTTTGGAACTGAATAATCAATAGATGTCTCAAATTTTGTCTTAGCAACTCAGACATAATGGGTTTTGAGTCCTCAGTTATAACCATTTTGGCAGACGGTCTCGGAGCACTCCACTGTTACAATCTTGAGAATGCAACTGCTGTGTTCCCACTTCTGTCTATACTTAGTTAAGCAAAACACTTTGTGTTTTTATCCTTTTTGCTGCTGCTCACTATGTGTCTTACATTAGTATTCAAAATAGTTTTTGGGTGGGAATTTTATGGTACTGAGAATCTTTATCATAGAGAAACCTTAAAATTCTGAATATGCCACCACCCAGAATGACCGACTAATCCCTTACAGTTTAGTAGTATATGTTAGAGTAATTTAGAAGCTTTGGTCGTATCTGAATGAAGAGGACCACATCCCTGGTAGGACTGGCCAATATAAACACCTTACATAAATATTCTACAGAGAGATTGTACAAACTAGACTTCTTAAAACATCAGCAGCTGCATCACAAACCCAGCTTTTGTGATTTCCTGCTGTCAAATTTAACAAACCTCCTTTTGTAGAACTCTGGTTTGTAGTAAGTCTGGCTGTTATGAAGTTAATTTTCTTCGTAGCAGCCCGTATGGTGCTACGTTTTGGATCTGTGACCAAAAGAGTGTTGATAAGACACCAACATTTTAGCCATTGCTCAACAGTGCTTACACAGAATCAAGGCCTTTTCTTTTTCCTACTGTGCCCCCTCGGTGAGTAGGCTGGGGGTGCACAAGAAGCTAGGAGGGGACACAACCAGGACAGCTGACCCAAACTGACCAAAGAGATATTCCATGCTATATAATGTCATGCTCAGTAATAAGAGCAGAGGGGAGGTGGGTTTTGGGAAGGTGGCCATTGCTTGAAAAGTGTCTGCGCATTGGTGTATGCGTGGAAGGTGGTGATTGCCTTTGTATCACTCGATTTATTTTCTTCTTTCTTTCTCCCTCCCCTTTCCTTTGCTTACTAAACTATCTCAACCCACAAGTTTTCTCACTTTTGTTCTTCCTATTTCCTCCCCTGTCCCATGGAGAGGATAGAGTGAGTGAGTGGTTGTGTGGTGCTTAGTTGACAGCTGGGGTCAACCCATGACACAAGTGTCATTTTTTGTGCCTATTTTTGCTGACATATTGTTAAGATAACATTGTTATCTACTTTTAAGGCTCTATGTTATACCACATTACCAACACCAAAGAGGAATATGTATTGCAGGTGTCATTCTACCAATGCTAATTTTCTCACCTTCACCTAGAAAAATGCATCAAAGGTGTTTGAGCTGTTGGCCTGCAGAATGGAACTTTTATTAGCATAGGGGTAACAACTTAATTATGCCTGAGCCACCAGAGGGTCTAATATGACTGACAATGGCTTGTGCTGGTGTATAGTAGCTCTTGGGTGACAGGAACTGTCAGGTGTACTAGAAAATTGGAGCCTTCTTAAGCTGACGTAGTTGTGTCATTCAGCTCTATACTTCACCTATCCTGATCTCATCCCACGGTCCAATTGCTTAATGCCATCTACTGCCTGGAGAGCCAAGGTAAAGGCAATTAGAGGGTACATTGGAATTCTTTCTCACATTAAGATCTTTGGTCCTTGACTTGTATAATAAGGCTACTGTAATATATCTTTGGAACAAAACTGTATTTGAGGGAGAAATTATGAAACTCCTGAGATCTCCATCTGTTTTTAAGTTTTCCTTGATTACACCTCAGTTGCTCCCCATCCCCCAGCTTATTACCTTTTAGAGAAGGAGGAGGAGGAGAAGACCCTTTACATGTGAAAAATTCATTCTCTAGGGGATTGTTATCTCGTTATCTGTTCTTTTAAAGCTGCTCTGGCTGAAGAAGAGGAAGGAATGGATCTTCTGCTGTTTTTATGAATATACGTTAATTCATTAATTTTCTTTGCATCCATCATGGAGGAATCTTGGTGTATAAAATGGCAGCATTTGATGTGGAAGAAATGCAGTACTCTCTGATACCGAATACAATAGGAAGGACTTTGCATGTGGAATAATATAGTCGCATATAAACCGAATAATACAATCACTTAGTGAGCGAGTCTTTTATGTTCCTCTCAGGATTCAACTTAAAAGATGATCTACATGAAAGTTATTTGAGAAACTTATATCAGAAATTTTAGTTGAAGTAAATATAGTATAGAGAAGAATAGAGAAGGAGGAAATATAAATATGGAATAGCAATTATATCTATTATTTCTACAGCAAAGTGAAACTACTAGCAATTCCCTATTTCTTGTGTTAAAAATATGCTCATACCAACTTTTCAATTTAGCAGAGCCCATTCTGTATTCATTTTCCTCTTTTTTTGAGCACAAAATTATGTTACTATCAAAAATGCCAAAGAACAGTCTTCCAATGAAAAAAATACTGAATATTTTTTATCTCTGCATTAACTGACATCAAAATGAACACTTCAGTGTGAACGCTTACTGTAATGTTGACAACATAGGTGAACTATGTTGAGAAAGACATTGAGGTCTGAAAAAGATCAAATCGAAGGTCTAAAATGACACTTTGCCATTTAGTTTCTACAGCATTTATTTTCTGTAGTTAGTAACTGAATCTAATCCATAGGTTAGACTTTTTAATGTCAGGCTTTCTCTGAAACAGTGAGTCTGCACGGATCTCACTGATTTGCTGTGTCACAGCGCATTTAAAACAAAATGGCATAGGTCTGTGACAAAGAAGATGAGAAATGTATAGGTACTGCAGGAAAAAACCAAACACAAATCAATCAAGAAAACAAAAGCGTGAAAGACATATGAAGAAAAATCTAAACTGTGTTAAAAATTGCAGTGAGCTACCATTCTTTGTCAGGTTTAATTTTTCCCAAATTAAAAAGTCCCCCTGGATCAATATTACGGCTCATTCAGTAAAGCTTAGCAGACATTCTGGGTGGAACGATATGTTTATTTATAAAAAACCCATAATTTTGTCCATTTCTGATATCTTATTTTTTGGGAAGGATGTTGCTTAAACTTTTGCATATAAAACTCCATTTCATCAGTCTCAGTTAAAGCATCAGCTGTAGTTAGGAAAAATAACTGGAATACCTACATACATAATACAAGCTCACGGAGAGTAGGACAGTACCTGCCTTGTGAGCATAAAATTTATTTCTGGAATGCTCTCTAACTTGATTTTAAGATGGCATTATGTGTCCAGTATGAGAGCTTGAAATATTAATTACAGTCTACTGGTAAAAAAATATGCATTTCCAACAGCATTCAAAGACAAGAATAAAAGTGTCACAAGCTCTGTGGTCTCCATACCAAGCATTTAATTTTGTCCAAGGTGTTTACTGGTTCTTGAAGCATATTTACAAAAAAAATATATACAATACATAAAGTGTTTTAACTGTGAAAAGAAGAAACGGCTCTGGAAATCAGAGCAGAGAATTTGAGAAAATTCTCTTGAAGCATGTAACATCTGTTCAAGTTTATTAAGTAGTGGTAGCTGCAGGTTACCATGAGGATTTGCCAGAAAGAAGTACAATTTCTTTATGCATGTACTAAAAAAAACCCACAAAACAAAACACCAAACCAAAAAGACAAAACAACAAAAAAGCCAACCAAACAAAACCCCTCAGACCACTCAGACACTTCTGGGCTTCTGGGATGGGATTCAGCTGGAAATGTAGACACCTAAACATGGGTGTCTGCTTCAGTACTAATGCAGCCTAGCTGTACAGTCAGTGGTACCCACCGGGTTATTCAGTTCACCCAAAGTGGACATCTACAAGATGAGCAGCTGAATAACTCTCTGTGTTGTGCTGACTGTATCAGCAAGGACTCTAGCATCTTTGGTGGGCGCTTAGATGGTTCGCTCATATATAAACACCTGTATTTAGCCATTTAAAAATTAATGTGAACTCTACACCATGCTTTAACATTGTATTAGTTTAATATTCTCACAAACATGCTGGGAGAAAATAAAAAAAGGAAAAAAAAAGCCGACCTTCCATATTTTTTAACCACCCGCAATTTCTCTGCTAATCTGAATGTTTCTTAAGGACAATTTTCATACTGTATAGTCTTACTGCCCCTGTTGAGTACGTTGAAAACAAATTGGTTCCTGACAGATTCCTGGAGGGAGTGACACAGAACATGGGCCACCTCTGGTGCCAAACTTTACTCCTTCTCTCCCATGAAGGAATCAGTTGATAGAATGCTTTTATTTCTGAGAAGAAATAAGTTATTGTTTCAGGAACTAATATAGCTGAAGAATTTTGAAAATAAATGGTGAAGTACTTAAGGCATTTTGGGGGATATGATACTTTTTAAGCCCCTTTGTGGGTAAACGAGTATTCCTGTCACTTCCAATGAGGCCATAAACACACCCAGTTCTGCTCCTTTTGAATTCCCTAAATAACCCTGTTGACTCAATAACTGCTTTTAAAAGATAAAAACATTTCTTTTTCCCATTGCCTATATCATTACAAATAAACAAAAAAACAGTGATTGTAAAGCACGATCATAAAACTCTTCACAGGTGTATGCATTAAGTGGTGGTTTAGAACTAGCAATAGTATTTTGCTTTAGATTGCAGGAAGAAAACTTAGCAATCATTTTGATTTAAAAAATATTCTCTACTAACCAGATGTAGATCAACACATGTAGAATTGTGTTCACAAGCGTTGATTATGCAGTCATCAATGTCCTGGTCACATTTCAGTCCTGCATATCCTGGGTTGCACAGACAATAGAAGCCATCGACAACTGTAACAGAGATAGTATTTAGATAGATCTAAAACACTAAGAGTGTTTTAGAATAACAGCTGAATGTAGTAAAATAAAGTAAGCTGTAGTTATGACTAGTATCTGGAAAAGATTTGGACTGGCTTTACCTAAAGGATGTGGACATGTTAAAAAATTGAAATAAATGAAATGCAATATCTCAAAACACCTTTTTAATATGAAAGCAGATTTCTTTACTGCATTTTACCTAAACAATTCAAATATTCTGATCTAAAAATTATAAATCAATGACTCATTATTAGCTTCTGAAATAGTGATGGCCTCTTATAAGCTAACGAGTAATTTTCCATCACAAAACTGTACACAGAGTGCATAAGATTTTATCTTTCATATTGTGCCTAAAGGAGATGCAACAGTTAAATGTTGTTTGGTTTGCTGGCTTTTGTGGTTTTTTTTGGTAAGGGATGCCTTATGTTATACCATTATATTAAAGGAAAACTTGCTTGAGTTTTATTTGGCAGCTCAACCTGTGATGTATTTCTATGCTTCATTTTTAAACAAGCTAATAATAAGAATCTTCTCCCTTTTTCATCATTAATTTCATCATTAAAGAGGAATCTTTAGAGTGCTATGTCCATATAAGGAACTTGTGACAGCAGTAATTGCACTTCTGGCAGGCCTGCGTTTATTCTAACCTCAAAGAGGTCCCTGGATTCTTCATTATTTCTGAGGTTTACCATGGAATCTATTCTGCCATTGTGTCTGTACACATAGCTGCTATTGCATTCATTAAATATTTTAAGTCCTTCAAAGTAGGAGCATTATTCAATTGCAGAGTCCTCAGGATTCTAACTTTCTACAGACAGTGCGCTTAGTGCAGAGGAACTGAGATGTCCACTGATACAACCGAAGTCCAGAAGCACCACAAAGACAAGCTCTCCCAAAAAATCTGTCACTTTGTGAGCATGAAGAACTTTACTGGAGCTCATCTAAATTCCAGTTCAAAAATATCTCTGAACCAATGTTGACTATATAGAAAACATCTGTAAACTTTTTAGGAAATAGCCGTTACTAGATAAAATATGAAGCCACTCACCTTATCCCCGTGTATGGAAAGATAGAATTCTTAGAGCTTATTGAAACTGGGTTTTGGTGGTTTTGTTGCCTTTTTTTTTTTTTAAAAACTTGGAGCATTTTAGGCAGTGATATATTTAGGAATTTGGGGTAAGATCTCATCTGAAACTATTAAGTTGATTAGATCTTCTGCAAATTTGTGTAAAAATTTTGAATTTCAGGGAAATTCTCAAGTCATCATTCTCATTTTAAAAAGGATGTGGGGAAAAAGGAGAGAGATGTAGCAGAAGAAAAACATGGTTTCTCAGTGCTTAAAGCGTGGGACCTATAAGAAAAAGTTGAGTCAGACATCTTGCTTTGTATTAGTCCCTTCAGGGAAGGGTTAATAGTTAGAGGGCTGTTTAACAATAACTTCAAGGGCAGTTGCACAAACGACAGAACCGTATTCCTCTCAGTAGTGTTAGATGATATAATAAGGGACAATGGCCCTGAGTTACAATTTAGGAGATTCAGATGGGGTTGGGAGGTGAGGGAAACACTACAAAAGTAGTGCATCAGCGGAAAAGGCTGTCACAAAGAGCTTGTGGAATTTCTGTCCATCCTTAGAGGCTGTCAAAACCCAGCCAGAAAAATCCCTGACCTGATCTAGCACTGTTGATAGTCCAGCTTCATGCGGGTTTGACTACATGACCTCCAGATATCATTCCGCTTTCCCGACAGCATTATAAGATTCTCTGAAAATTACCACTTTTACTTTTTTTTTGACTAAATGTAGTAAGTGTCTGATAGGTGGTAATAGCCCCATAAAACCTTCCCGTAAGTACTCCATACATAATGGGTGCTACTAAACTTAGCTTGCCAATCCAGACAGAATGTGGTAGAGTAATTCATGATCAAGTTGCTTCTAAAACCTTTAAGTATATCTGTCAGTGAAAGTGTAAGTTACGGGGTTATGTGACAGAAGGCACTTAATAGTAAACAAACACTCCGTTTTGCATCACTTTGATATTTAATGCAGTTTTTGTCCTCGTTAGAATTATGACATATACTGCCTAACTACTCCATGAGCTCCTTTTCAGCACCTGAATATTCTCTCATCAAATGCACAATGTAAGATGTGTTTGGCTAATTTAGGTATCAAAGGAGACAGCACAAATCTCATTAAAATTTCTCATTAGCTGCAATTCTGACCCTCTGAACACACAAACCCCAGTGCCAGGAGTTGAGGCATTTGGCAAAAATAATCCTCCTGGTACTGGCTGTAGAGCTTCAGACAAGCTAAATTTCAGTAAATTATCCACTGTTCTCCCCAGAGCAGCTCAGTAGCTACAGACGCTTCAACAGAAAGACTGCTCTACATTAAAGCGGGTAACCAGACTGAACTCACTGTCATAGCAGTATCCGTGGAGGCAAGGGTTAGAACTGCACTCATTGACATTGATCTCGCAACGTGGACCTGCAAAGCCCTTCACACACTGGCACTGGAATCCAAGGGGAAAAACGTCCAAATTTATTTCTTCTATGCACACAGCTCCGTTCTCACAGGGACTGCTGGCCTCACAGGCCCTAAACTCACAGTTCAAACCTGAAAAGGAAAATGGCAAAGCTGTCAGTGTTTAACTAATGAACATATCCCTGCAGCTGCTGCCTATTATGAGCTGTATTTTCTTTGTATCCCTGGTTAAAATGGAGTTGGAACATCTCAGAGGTATATGCATGTGTATTACCATGCAGAAACATGTATTTGCTTTGTAGAATTACAAACAAAAAAAGACAATTTTATCTGTTCTGTTTACATAATGACATTGCATTTTAAAATCGTAATAGCTTTCTCAATATATTTTATAGTTATTCTGTTTACCTTATCCTCTAAAATGGCTCAGAAAGTGTATTTAAAAATAATTAATGAATTTTGTTTTGAAGCCTCCTGTTATGTCTTCCTGATATCTTGTTGTCACAGCTACCATATGAGCTGTTTATACATTAACCCATAAACCTGAACATGAATGAGATGTAAGTTAACTCATATAATTGTTCTGCATGCAATTTGTGACTACAAACAAATGGATTTTACTGAAATTGTGTATGTATTTAATAACGATTGACTGCCTCCATCATTTATAAAAGTTCCGTATAATAGAAAATCCCACGCAGTCCCTCTACTCTTTCCTAACAAACACTCTAGTGTGTAACAGATTATGTACGTTTATCTGGGCTAATCAAGGAACTGTGTGATGGTGATCTTGGGTTGCATATGCCATCATCTAAACCTTTAATTTGCAATAAATAGATCAAAAGGGATTAAAAGGCCCTTTAAAGTGAGTCTTAATTTGTTAGAACATAAGCAAGACTGATTCATGTTTTCCAGTAGCGAAACTCCAAATGATGAGGGCAGACAGAACAGAGATCAAATGGGTCTGGGTTTGTAAAGCTGCCTCCCTTTTCCCTCAGTGTTGCTGAAGGCATGTCTGTTCTTTCAGGCTTAGTTTCAGACAGAGCTCAGGGGCTTTTGGGGCTGCGATAACCTGTGCACAAGCCCCTCTGAGTCCCTTTGAAGCCCATCTGCCTTTCTGTGCCTGCTGAGGCTGGGCTGTGTCTATGCTATGCTTTCTGGCGGAGCTGCCCAGGGTTTGCTGTACCCCAGGCCCTCTGCCCGCTTCCCTAGTGTCCTTGCCCCAGCTCTGATTGCCCAGCCATCCCTTCCTGGAGCAGCTTCTCCCTGCCCCAACAACCTCCCTCTTCCTTAGACAGGCTGTAACCTTAGACCCAGCGATGGGCAATGTGACACTACAACATAAAGCACCTGGATAGTCATGTAAAAAAATTCAAATCCATACAGTTATGTTGTGGTGGGTTGACCTTGGCTGGCTGCCAGATGCTCACGCAGCTGCTCTCTCACTCCCCCTCAACAAGGCACATGGAGAAAATAAGAGATAAAGATGGGGTACCACTTCCAATTACTGTCACAGGCAAAACAGGCTCGACTTGAGGAAAACCGATCGAATTCATTGCCAGTTAAAAATAGAATAGGATGGTGAGAAACAAACACAAAACACCTTCCTCCATCTCCCTCTTCTTCCCAGGCTCAACTTCACTCCGTCACTCCAGACTCCTCTGCCCCTTCCCCACACCTGAGCAGCGCAGGGGGATGGGGAATGGGGGTTGTGGTCAGTCCGTAACGTTTCCTCTCTGCCCCTCCTTCCTGCTCACACTTTTCCCCTGCTCCGGTGCTGGTTCCCCCACAGGCCACAGTTTCTGCCAGGAGCCTGCTCCACCATGGTGTTCTCCAGGGGCTGCGGGGGCATTTCTGCTCTGGTGCCTGGAGCACCTCCTCCCCCTCCTTCTCTCACCTCGGTGCTTGCAGGGTGGTTTCTCACGCTTTTTTCCTCATGATTCACTGACTGTGCAGCGTTTTGCCCTTTTTTATACACATTTTCCCCAAGGTGCCCCCACCGTGGCTGCGGGGCTCAGCCATGCCCTTCAGTGGGTTGGTTGGAGCCGGCTGGAACCTGTTGGAACTGTCTGGAACCGGCTGCGTCCAGCTCGGGGCAGCCCCGGCCTCTCCTCACAGAGGCCTCCCTGCAGCACCCCCCACCAGGGCCTGGGCACAGGCACCCTCTCCACGAGATGAGCCATGCTTGTGAGACGGAGAACAGTACTGAGAATTTTCAATTTCTTTTCAGGCTCAAAATTTCAGACAGGAATTCCTGACAAAGCATCGACCAGTGTTACAGGTCACCTGTAGTATATGGCAGCTTTGAGTTTGTAGACCGGTTGCTAATTAACAGAACTGACAACTCATACAGGTTTTTTGGATATAATTTTGGGGAAACTGAATCAGTTAAGTGATTAGCTTATTCTGGAGGAATATATTGAATATTTATTGTGGTTTCAGAACAGCAAGACTTTAACTCTAGCATAGTGGTTGAGATCCAGCTACAGTGCTGTACAGAACTTTTGTATTTACAGAGATATGTTTTCGGATTTGGGGTCTGCTATAAAAGAGTGTGGTCAGGCGCACAGTTATTATACACTTAATATTGGCTGCAATCAGCTGAACCTGTTGTATCTCCTCCTCTGCTTGCACTGTCATTATAGACCAGATTTTGTTGGCCTATTCCACACTAACTGCCTTCCTTTGTTTTACAGTAACTGTTAGTCACATAGCAGCTCACTGGTGTGAACAGGCCTTCTTCATTAAAATGAAACACATAGATGAGCAGGTTCCTTACTGTAGGTGAGCTGGTTCCTTAACAGTGTCGTGGTTTGGGCTGAGCTGGCCACTAAAGCAAATGACAGATGCTCTCTTTTACCTCTCTCCCCTTCAGAGAAGAAAGAGCATCTCCTTCAAACCAGGACAGTCACCTAAGGGATGAGTTCTTACAGCTTCTCATAGCAAAAGCAACAAGTAGGAATGAATTAAAGTAAAAAAAAAAACCAAAAAAAACCCAAAAACCAAAACCCAACCACCCTCTGACTCCAGTAGTCATGCTGACAGAGGAGAAAAAGAAGGGCACAAGTTGTTCCCTGTCTTTATGTCACCAGTAATCTCTCCGGTGCTGGGTGACCCTGCCATAGGCAGCCGACAGCCTCAGATCTGGAATTCATGAACTGCATAGAAAAAGCTGCCATATGGCACACTGAGATTTTGCCCTGAAGTTTTCATCTTTATATCACAACAGCTTGACATGGGTGACAACCCTGCTGATTCCTAAAGTGGAGTTCACACCCACGCTAATGAGCTTAACACATGGCTGACAGTCATAAAGGGAACTGTGAGATGATCTAGTAATACAGTACTTGTTTTTCTGCTGTGTTGATGGAAGAACCTTTAAAGAGATTTGCCCATCCTCTTACATGGCAAGTGTTTGTGGGGGTAGGCATTTCTGTTAGATAAAGCAAAAGTCATGCCACACTGCATCAGTTTTCCCGTACTGTAGTATTTTTCTCGAATGCTAGACACCGCCAATTTTTAGATGAGAGAATAACACAATTTTGTCCACCATTGCTTCACTGTAGTGGTGCTGGTGAGGTTGTATGCGTGAGACTCAGACAGCTTACATGCCTCTCCGGATGAAACTGACTCTTCCTCACCTGTTGACATGGCCCAATCCTTATTCCATAAGTGAACCTCTGTAGGTGAAGAGAAAGTCTCCTTCAAGTTGTCAGAAGTAATCATCTTCCGGCCTCCACTGTCGTAGAATCTCTGTCCCCCCATGCCTGAGCGTATCCTCTACCTGTCCTTACCCTCTCCTCCAGTCCAGCTCCTGTGGGTAACAGACTTTTGCCCCTTCGAGGTCTCTAAGAAAATACTCTTCATCTTCCATTTTGTCATCACTGACACTGTGTAGCCTGTTCATTCTCCTCAGCAACTTCCCCTGGCAGCATGGCAACTTGACCAGGATGCGTATGTGGCTGGTAAGGACCTCATGCACCTTCCTCCCATGCTGTACTGCAAGCAGGAGCCTGGGTTTAGATTCTTGCTTAAGGTAGCTCCCTAGAAGGGTGTGAGGTCCAAGTGAAGTTTGTACTGATTTGAAATTACACTAAAAGTGTTCCCTGACCAAAAAAAAAAAAGACTCTTTGAGGGATTAGCAGAAAAATAAATAACTGCTTTTGTTCTATCTGTAGTAAAGCAAAACAGCACAAAGCAAAACGTATTTACATTATCCTGACACTTACAAAGAATGGTAAATTAAAATCTAGTCATAAAGTTGATGACCTGGGTTAACAATCCTATTTACCAAATGAGGCCAAAACATGTGGTATAATATTAATTGCTAGTAGTATTCTAAACAGTTTTTTCAGTGCCCTCTTTCAAGCAACCTCCATCACTCTTTAATTAGAAATGCAACCTCTTTTTCCTACCACCCAGCTTTCCTGCCTATCACTGCATGGAAAATCTTTTTCTGCTACTGACAGAAATGGCAAAGATTTCATTCATATTCAAACTAGAAGACTGGGAAAACAAAAAGACAAGAAATTAATAAGACTGTCTCCTACCCACTCAGTCCCTTTCCCTGAATCAATTAATTTTTAACCATCAGTGTTGAGAATTAATAATTTAAAAGACCATTTCCTCACTCAGAGGATTACAGCTGTTTATATTATTTTAATACGATTCTGAAAATAATTTGTTATTAAATAATTGATTATTAATGCTAATCAATATAAGTAGAAAAAAAAACCAAGAAAAGAAAGTTAGCTAATTTAAAGTAGAATTTTTTTGAAAAATGCATATCCACACAAAGATTAAAGTTGGATAGTAATAGGCAATGGTGCTTACATGTTAGTACAATGCATGCACTGCTGCTGTTGCTCTTATATCCGCATTTTTACAAAGCTGTAAATGTATGATTAAAGGTATTTGGATAAATCAAGCAGCAAACAGATTATAGGTGAAAAAATGTTCATTAAAGTAGATTAATCAGAATACGGAATTCATGTCTTCTGCATTTTCTTTCATAAAATATTTGTTAGAGATATTTTGTGAAAATACAGAAATATTAAATGCTTAACTGTAGATGATTAATTTGAATACATCTATTTTTTACTAAATATATCAAAAAAGAGAAAGAAAGTACGCCCAACAGATCAAATGTGAAAGAATCGAACACAGAAGTTCATTAATGAATTAATAAGTTCAGCACATCTTTCCAACCATGCTTATTTCCATTAGACAAGTTTAACCTTTTTGCTTGTTTAATTCTTGGCTATATTTTATTGATTACAAGAATAGATTGTCTTTACTTTGCTAGACAATTAAAGGCCTGTCTATCAGAATAAACATGAACAAACCCTCAAAGAATATGCACAAATGATTAAATTGCACAGTCAGTTGAAGGACAGTTTTCTTTTCAGTGGCACAATATATCGGATTAAATATTATACTTCTCTATATTTAGAAGCATATGCTCATAACATACACTATGCTTCTCTATTAGCATACAATATATATCAAATAATGAATAATTTATTTGGAAACTCCTCTTTGTGTGTTTAGGAATAAGAAGTATTTTGCATATTCAGAAATGTCTTTCTGCTAATATTAATCAGTTCTCTTTTCTGCTGTGTTTGCTTATAATTCTTCAACAGTTGAATCTCTAAATATCATAAATGAACAATGAAAATAGATATTTTTGCTGAAAAAGATTGTTCTGTTAAGGCTATTATTAAAAATCAAAAGCATAATTTATAAAAAAGACATAGAAAATAAATTACCCGATAAGTTTTCATTTCTTTATGTGAAATTATTTACATTTTTTTGTTTTATTTGCTTAGCATAAATCTGTACATTAAATGTTTTGATACATACTACAGAATTCTCTTATAATCAGAAATGGCATCTTTTCAATGTTGTTATTCTCTTTTGGAAAATAATTTAATAAAAACCCCATTTGCTACTAATATTTTAAGAAATTAAATCTGACAACAGCTTTCAAAGTCAGCATTTTGCAGTAAAAGTATGGACTGAATCAATGACAAAATATGTCTGATTGCAAACTGCTGGCATGATTATGACAACACCGTGAAAATAAACTGTTTGTGGCTAGTACCAGAACAGTAAGTGTGTCATTTGTATGGCAATTTCCTAAATAATACCAAGTGTTCTGGTACTGGTGTTAAATATGCACTCATAAGGACAGGAAGCTCTCAAGACAGACCCAGTGCTGTCATTGCCAAGTGGTCCATGTGGGGGTTTGGACGAGAGGAGGAACCACCCAGGTAGGAGCGCCTACCCTTGGGCACCAGGCTGGGGCCAGAGGAACTAGTGACGCTGTGAAGTTATGAAGTGAGTGTCACAGTCCCGGCTCTAATGGCTGCTCCAACAGGAACTGTGATGCTGATCTGATCTTTGTATCTGATCTTTGGAAACTGGATAACTAAAAGATTTTTTTTATTTATTTTATTTTATTGGGATCCAGCTCCAGTAACCTTATGACACTGGTATCATTGGATTTCAGTAGCCTTGCTTAGAATCTATTTGCCATTGTTATAAATTTTTTGAAACAATATATATCATAAAGTTAATAGCATTTTGCTTCACTGAAATGAGAAAATTACACCAGTTTGAAGGATGTCCGTAAGAAAAGAATAGGGAGAAAATCTACAACAGACTGATTTTATACGGCTGACATGAATACATGAAATTTTTCAAAAGATCACGTTAACTCAGGAATGTTTTTATTTAAATTTACATTGTTTAGTTTATATGCTCAGGTTCAGAATGTAAAGACTATTTTTTCAAAATGACACTACACTTATTTCATATATGAAGTAAAAGCCAATGACTCATGTGAATCTTCCACGATAAATATGTTTTCCTAGATGTTTTCTGTTTTTAGTTTTTTCCCGTTACCATCATAACATCACTGCAACAGCATTAAGTTTCAGTCTTTCAGTAACTCACCTTTTAACAACCAAGCTAAAATACACTTCTAACATTGAAGTGAATCACCACTGTTTTCCAAGGTAAATTAAGTAAATCGAACACCATTCAATAAAAGTAAAAATGTATTCAGTTATGGGAGATAATCTAGTGTACAAAGGCACTATAAGGCTGTATAAAAACCAAAAAACCACCCCTCAAAATCCCTGCCCCCAATCTATATGCAACTTTCTGTTTTTCCAAAGACTGTTCTTTTGAAACTAGTGTATACAATAATTTTAATATAAAAAATTATTTTATCACTTCAGAGAAATCTGGTTTTGGTTTTCATCAACTTTATACAGCTCAATGGTGCCAATCCCCAAAGACTTTTATAAACTTATCATTAAATCCCAGGAATACTAATGATCAGTTAGATGCCTAAAATTTGATGTCCTTGTAACTCTAAAGATTAAACGTCTTAATGCTAAATATGAAATTGTCTCTATTAAAAGTTCAAAATTGTCATTTTCTATAACTTTGAAAAGTTCAGATGTACCCCTAAGTTCACCACTGTTTTATGAACTGTCTGCTTAGCTTGATCTACTTTGTGGCATAAGAAAACAAAATACCTCTACAACTGAGATGATTAAATGCTAATAAATGTAAATAAAAAAGCAGAAGTACCCAGGAAGTGGATAGGAAGGAAAAAAAATACCTGCAGAAGCATGCATATATTGATATTGCTTGAAATTAAGCAAAGTATTACTTTAACTGCTTAAAAACATAGCAAGTCTTTTCTTTCAATTCAAATGTATAGCCAATCCGTTCTTTTTCTTGGAGTACAAATTCTACTTTCCATGAAAAGAATTGCTTTGTGATTCTATATCTAATCTGTGAAAAGGCATTTTCTGTGGAATCCATATTAATTGAAAATCTGTATGTTTGTTTGTTTGTTTGTTTTAAAGGAAGAATGTTTGAAAAGCAATACTTAGCACTTTTCAAGTAAAAAACATTTCCTTAATTGTGTATGATAATGCAGACCATGCAACAATGCTGGAACAAAGCATGAGATAGACCCACATCACAAACTTTAAAATGAAAATCACACAGAGATACATATTATTGCTCCATACCTGTATAAATTTCTGTAAAAAATAGACAAAGACAGAAGTCGGATATATTATTTAAGTGCATTTTTTCTTTTAAAATATACAAGTTTATAAATAATAAACAATGAAGATATGTCTGTATCCACATCTGTGCATTTCACATTTCAACATACAAGCATGCTTCACTTTTTCTTAGAAAATAACAGAAGAACCCTACTAAGGAAAACAATTACCACAAATTTATTTCCTACTGAAATACATGGGAATGCTTTTCTTTTCATTCTTTTATCTTATCTTTGTTTACTATATCACAATTCAACTGTAATTACTAATATATGCAAAAAACTTACAGAGAGCTGGTGTCAAACTCAGTTTTTCTTTATGGCCTGTGGGTGTCATTTTCAGGTGTAGTAATGGCCACCTTTTGTTCAAGTGGCCAAATCCTTCTGTGTTTTGAGATCCTGTTTGACAGGTTTAGCCAGACATTATTTATTTCGTCTGATACCAGGATTATTATTTTATTGCTTTTATATATTTGTGTCTTGGCAGATGACCCTAAATAGGCCTGCCATGTAGAAAAATAAAGCTGTAATCATTTGTTTCACCAGCCAAATCCCTCCTCCCCGCCCCTGAAATTTGGTAAACTTTTATTTGAGCAACAGCAATGTCCTCATAATTTGTAGGGCAGCCAGGGAAAACATAACCATGTTTTAAGTCTTTGAAAAATTGTAGTTTGCACATACTTTCTGGAAAATTAAGGGACAGATAAATACAGGTTCTCATTTGCAATGAATATACCTTGTATTATCTACATAACTTCAATCTCCTCCCTCTAACCAAGGGTCTTGTACACCATTCTCACAGAATGACTAATGAAATTCAAACCCCTTATCTGCTGTGGATGACTGGATTTACACATGCGGTATTCCCAGAGTACTCACGGCTGTAAAGGCTTTAGAAAATTTTTCTTGTGGATCAAGATGTGTCCCAAGGTGCAAACTGAAAGCAGAGCTGAAACTACAACACATACCTCACTGAATTTATATGGACAGAGTTAAGCAACCAGGGCTTTTAGAGATGCCTTTGGGTTCTCAGTGCTGTTCTGGAAGGCCATGGGTCTCCTACAGATCTTGTCGTATCTGCCAGACCCTTGTGGATACCTAATGTACCCAAGAGGGTCTAAGTTGACCCTAGAAATGGCCTAAGTGAATTACTTGCTCTCTGAATTGTTTGATTTTGGGGGCAGAAATACCTGAATTTATGTTTCTAGATGGCAACTTTTAGCAACAATAGAAAAATCAGTAAAAATATGAGAAAAATATTCTAAAGTTGTTCTTCAGTGACTTCATATATGAACCAACAGCAAGTCCCAGTTCATACTGATTCCCATTTAGGCATTTCATAGCCTTTTAGACTACCCTTCGTTTTCATTGCTTGGAGGCAATGCATATTTTCTAGGTAATATACCACAAACGTGGCCGCTCTGCCTCTATCCACAAAAAGCTCCTATGTGATGCAAAGTGCCCTTCATAGCTCTATGCACCAGTTTAATTTTTCCCCTAAATAAAATTTTATTTGGCTGTTCAGTGTCAAGAGAGTGTCAAAACTAGATATAAACTGGTGTTGAACAGGAGATATTCTTTTATGGTCTAACACAGAGATATGCTAGAGAGAGCCACAGGTCTTGCAAAACTGCCTTTTTGCATGGGTCTTGGCACAGGAAAGACTGAAATTTAGCCTATGAGAACTGAAAAAGTAATTGCTCTATTATCTCTACTCTAGTTTTTTGCCTTCATGAACGCTTACATTTCTTACTTATTATCTGTTTTGTAATTAGCTGTTCCCATAATAGAGTGTCCTATGCTGAAAACTCCATTATTACTCTTGCTTTTCAACAGACTTAAGCATTTTTTTTTCTGCTGAGTTGCCTTTCTCACTAGTTTACTTTCTTTTGCAACATGTTTAATGGCCAATTACCATTTTTGCTTTAATCTTAATTGGAACACATTTGGAGACATGTGTCATTAAGGCTGCAACAAATAAGCAGACATTTCCTCAGAACCGAATTTGATTTTCCTCTACAATTACATACATTTGATTAAAAAGGTCATACCTATTAGCAACATCTAGACCAAACACATACAGTGCATTTTTTTTAAATGAGTCATGTAATATTTTGGATGGGGCTTTGAGCAACCTGGTCTAGAGAGAGGTGTCCCTGCCCATGGCAGGGGGGTTGGAACTAGATGATTTTTAAGGTCCCTTCTAACCCAAACCATTCTATGATAAAATTCTTCACTCTATGTATTAAAAACAAGTTACTAAACAGCTTTTCTTTTTTTAAATTAAAAAAAAAATATATATTCATGTCAACTCTTACAGGGCTATCCCATATAAAATATACAATCTCTACATGAAAGGGACAACTTAACGCTTTCTTCCTTCCTGCGCTTTCTTTGGGAACAGCAGAATACTGTCTCAGTCCATGGGTCACAGAAATGTTGGTAAAGTAGTTTGGTTCACCTTTTCCTTAAATACCAGTGTAGAAAATAAGGACAATTTGCAGTTCTGGTGTGGGAGTGCAAGATCTCTTCTTAGCTTTCAATCCCAATTAAGAATAAAGTACCCTTATAAGTCACGCTTTATTTTCTGTAAAAATAAGCTGGTCTAGAAATTGTAGTGGGATCATTCTCCTTTTGCATGCTAAGAACGCTGAAAAGCAGCATCCCTCATACAGGGACAATCTCACTTTGCTACACTCTCAGCAAGGACTGATGTCTAGTAGTTATGACTAATTTCATTGATGTGGCTGTGTGATGCATAAATATGTTGTCACTTCAAAGCTGTCAACAGTAAACTTGCATTTATTACTACAGACTTGGCTGTTAGAAGAATATTTGAATATACCGCAAAGTTCTTATAAAACACCAAAACCACCAATGCATCTAAATATGGATGAAACAGCTAATGATTGGGGCAAAATACCTAGAGGTACCTGAAAGTAGATATGTAATACTAGAAAAACTCGAAAGTGTAAGAAAGACTCATCTACTATGTAGTGGGCCAGTTTTACTAAGAAACAGTAAAACAGTGTTTATCAGTTGAGCGTTTGAGCACATCTTCTACTAAGATATCTTTGAACAATTGAATGAACTGCAGACATTCCTCCTCTTCCCTTCATACCACTGAGGAAGAGCCAGATAAAATCTATAAACTGATGTGCTCCTCCAGCTGTAAGTTATATGAAGACTTAAAACCAAGGAAAGCAAATAAAACTGTAGCAATCCAAAAAGATAGTTCTAATTTTGCTGGCATGCATGGAGGAATATAATGGGTGTGTTTCAGCCTTATAACAAAATAAATAGCCTAAGACAAAAAATGCTAAATCATAATGGCGACCAGCAAGGGACTGAAAAATGTGGTAGGTTTGAAGTTTGGAAAAAAATTTTTTTCACTCCTTAGCATAAAAGAAGACGGAGCCTTTCTTTCTTTCATTGAAAATTAAAGGGCATGTTGATTTCAGAACATGATCATTATCAATTTCAGCTTCCGATTATTCTCTGATATAAATATAGATAAAATATATATTTTATATATAGATAAAATATAACAATGGGGACTAAAAAATTTACTAATTGCACTGTTCTTGAACTGTGTGTGAATTTTTAATGGAACAAGACAGTATTTCCTGCTAGAGACATGGGAGCTTTCACTCTACCTTCCATGAAACTATTAGGACCCCTTAAATGAGACAGTCTCACAATATGTTTCTCACACACTCTGCTCTCTTCTGAAGCACTTAATACCAATTCTGCAATAACTGTCATTCTGTTATAGAAAGGCTACAATTGTGGAATCAATATCATAATAGAAAAGTTATTATTATAACTCTCCAGTTAGGATATTATAATGGAATCAAGCTCATAAGAGAGCTGAGAGGCCTGCTTAATACTGTAATAGATAAATTACTGCCAAAGACTATCAGTGATAATGTATTAGCCAGAAGTGTTGCTGAATATACTTCTCAGCTGTTTGTCTCCTGTCGCTAATGTTAAAATCTTTGATTTTTCCTGCCCCCAAATCAACTTTGCCTTCTTGCTCCCAGCTCCAATAGTTACTTTGCCAGTGGGGAATGCAACAGAAAACCAGCTGATCCCCTTTCTCCGTTTCTGAACAACATCAGAATGTTCTCTGATAAAAAAATGTCCATTATACATGACTGTCAGTGTTGTACCTCAGATATGATAGAAAATGGGTGGAAGAGGGAAACATTTCTAAAATAGTAGCATATTTGCAGGGACTAATACATTAGAACCAAGCAGAAGCAGTTGTACCAGATAGGTACTTGGGTTAAATCTTGTATGAAAATGACGTTACACTGCAGTATGTGTAATTGGCAGCATGGTAAATAGCATTTCAACATTTAAGGATGAGATGTAATCGTAATTTGTACTATACAAGTCAGTGACACGACACTAGTGAAAGAAGACAGAAATGTAGAACTGGATTTTAAAAAGAGGACTGTCGTTTTGCGGTAATTAGAACATACTCAAAAGCATATGCAATACTGGTGGCATAGATAACTATTATAAATGGCAAATGCATATTTTATAAATCTAGATGCTATTATTTTTTTCCCCATTTTACCTCAGTTAAAACACATGCTCAGTGAGGCTCAGTAACTTCTAGGAATTCTGTCTGGGCTTACACTGGAATCTCTTCAGTAATAACATAATCTGGTATATATTTTTTTTTTCTTTAATCAAATCTTGAGCTTCCTCCAAACTAAGGTCAAAAGAGTTATGATATAAAAGTATATGGACTTTGAAGTTCATTATTTTATACCTTATCAGGACTACAGGTAAAGCTCTGTGATTTTGGAAAATAGACATTCAATTTTCCCCTCCACAGGACAAGAAACTTGGCTGAAAGAGGATGAAAATACTTCAGTTATCATATTCAGTAATTGGAACATTATTAGAAGTCGATAAGGATGTTATTTTGTATCTGGAATTCTTATAAGTTTCTTCAGTTTTCTTTTGAATTATAGGTGGACTGCTGGTACCTTCAAGCTGTTCAGCTGAACATGTGTGAAAAGTCAAAGGTAGCAATTTCAGTGGCAATAATTCCAATGAAATACTAGAATATATGGAAAGACCAGTGATCTACACTAGCTCTGGGGAAATCCTCTGTCCGGGGAATACTGATGGAGAGGAGTGCATTAGTTTTGTCACTGTTAGGGTTACAGCAACAGCATCAGAAGACGTACTTCTCCAGTGCTCTCCATGCATTGACTTTACCATGGAAATTGGATTTTCTAAAAAGGTTTGTGCCCACAGGAAAAATAAGACATCATTCACAGATCAGGCTTGTGGAGTTAACTTGCACAGTCTGGGTGGTCAGACATTTAAAGAAAAATCCAGATATATAGCACTGCCCAAGCATCATTGTTCTTAAAAGCTTTGGATATCTTCCAGTATTCTATTGAAGCCAATGGAATGAGTTAAAACATTCTGTCAAGGCAGACAACTACATGCTTTAAAAAAAACCAAACCACACATAAGAAAAATACAAGAAACTATGATTATACAATAACACTTTAATAAAGTTCCTGATGACTTTTCGTATTCATACAGGACTAATGTAAAAGTTTTTTATAATATAGTAGTACATATTCAGGATATCAAAAAGTTTGCAGCACATAAAAATAAGAAGCAGCTATTCTTGCTCTCTAAGTGAAATGGAAAGAAAGCAAAAATGTGAAGATTTTTCTGTTTTCTTTTTTAAAAGAAGAGGAAATAAAGGAGAAGAAAAAGGAAAATGGAAAAATCAAAACTTTCTGGTCGTAATCTTGCATAGTCTCCTTGTCAAAATAAACAGAATAGTCAAGGAAATAAGGACGAAAGAAAGATAAATATATGCAAACCAGTTTCTATAGATAGAATCCATTTCTAGCTTAATCTGACAGGCTACCTTTTGTATGAATGCACCTGAATGTCCAAATCATGCTCTGAATTCCTTAATTCTACATTCTGTGTAGTGGAGGTCTGCTGAACACATCCTGATCAACTGTTACATTATATGTTCCTAATATTGGTGCATACCCTTTAAGTCAGATTTTGTGATGGCAGAATCAAACCATTACAATGTATTATGGAAATACGACTTCAGATTGCTTTCCAAGTAGATGACAGAATTCATAATAAAGCATTTATGCATTTCCACTGAGAATAACAGAAGAAGCAAGAAAGCCTGAAAATATTCCAAAAATAAAACAGATATTCCTATATAACTTTTACCAATAATGCCATGTATTTACTTACTTAATAAAGCAATTCTGTAATCTAATTAGTGCATACAAAGGTATTTGTTACAGTAACCTGAATATTTCCACAAAATTAGAAAACAGTTTAACTACCCATTCTGTTGGCTTACTGTGAATCTGTTAAAGACTACATTTACAGCAGTTTAATACTAAATAAACAGATGGCATGAGACTGAGGTAGAGTTTTTATATGAAAGTAATTCTGCTTTTAGTTATACCGTCATAAATCTAGGTAACGTCAGTATAAGAATTTGATCTTGAAAGGTGCTGAGTAAACCTGTAAAGAAGTAAATGGTCTCAAAAAATCTTTCATTTCATCAAGAATCCTATAGATTCTAGACATCCAAGACCATTATTACCAAGAATATTATGTTTTCAGAGGATCTCAGTTAACATTTATGAATCTTCCCAGCAGGGTTTAACTTTTCCATTGAGAGTAATAGACACTGCTAGCTACTTGAAGGATGACTACAGAAATGTTGACTTTCTGAAATTTTAATTACTTACTTAGATATCTAAATGAATACCAAAGTCTTCTGAAAAATCTGGCTCCTTGTGAAACAAGTACTTAAGAGACTAGTATTTCTAACCATGTACTGAAAATGATTTCACATCTTTCTGAGCAGAGGCAATTCTGGTACTGCAATACTCATTTACTTGGTTTTATACTAGATTTTATTCAGCAGAACATAAATTAAAACTAATAAAAATAACAAACTAAATTTTGACCATTAACTAAAATAATAAGAACAAACATTACAGCTCACTCCTGTCTCATGAATGATGAATTTAATGCAACCATCTTCCCTAAAGGGGAAAAGCCCTGCTGTCTCAACATACCGAGAAAATTGCCTTTTAATGATTATTCTGGAATCCTAAGTATCTATCGTTATATTGAACTGCAGGAGGAAAAATGTGTTTATATTTAATTTATAAATCAACAAGCGCCTTTAATTGAGATTATCGCTTGAACTAGATATGCTCAAGAACACCACACAATTTGTTATTTTAAATTATTTTAGCAGTGAGTGTTTAAAATTAAATCCCCAAACTTTTTATGAAAAAGGTCACAATAAAGCTTGCGTTTTAAGTGTATTTCCTTTAAAAGCATCAACAGAAATAATCATACACAATTTATGGGTTCCAAGATAACTGTAAATTATTTTCTGAGAATGAAAAAAGAAATCAGACAGTGCCATGACCAATCAAATTAGAGAGAAAAATATCTAGAAAAGCAACTGATCTTTGTGATGGCAGCTTAATGGGCATATGCCTCTCATTTTGTAAATAATCTTATTCTGTTAACAAACTGATATTAAAGTATCCATTTTGATTAATAAAGAAACACTCATAGTAGATGTATAAACAAAGTTTACTTCACATTACTTGCAGCCTAAGGCATAATTGGCTGGTCATTTTAAAAGCTTTGCTTGAAAAAATGAAGGACTAATAATGCTGTAGGAAGAGTGCAATGAGTTCAGACAATTGACAGAAATGCTTTCTAAAGTTAATTATGTTTGCTTTCCCCTTTCCTTGGCGTTCATTACCTTTAAACGGAGCCACACATTGGCAGAAGTAATTACCAGGTTGGTCAATGCAGGTGGCTCCATTCTTGCAGGGAAATGAAGCACACTCGTCTATATCTGTTTCACATCTTGCACCTTTGAAAAGACGAAAGATTTGAACATTTAGTAAGACAATCAGGTGCCAATTTCTAATTAATTTGCACCATAAGAATCTCAAGCAACTTGTGAGGAGAAACTAACATAAATCAGCCAAAGAGGGAGCCACACATACTAATGTCGGCATCCATTTAATTCTTATCACCACAAATACATAACGACTTATTTCTGAGTTGCTAAATGGTAACTAATCTTCCCTGTGTGTGGAAGCTTTGAAGGCCTTTTTAAATGCAGACTAATTTATCTTGTGCTATTTAGTTTACAGATGGAGTCAGTGTTCCAGTTTGTTGGAATGCAAATGAAACATTAGACCAGGGCAGATAAAGAGAAATGAGAAGGAAACACGAGCAAATTAGTCAATGATGTCTTAATGGATGCTTTGTGGACTACCTCGCTGTGGAAAACAAGGTTTACTATCAATACAACTCACCAGTAAAGCCAGGTAGACAAATGCATTCATAGCCACCAATAAGGTCTGCACATGATGCATTATGAAGACATGGAGAAGAGTGACATTCATTTATATTTTCTTCACAAGTTGTGCCTATGAATATACAATCAGACAAAGGGGAGAGACGTTACTGCATAGCAAATATAGTTAAATACCAACATTTATTTTAATTGAACATAGCTCACTTACTGGAAACTATTCGACACCCTTTTTATATTCAAATTTGGCATCTATGACAGTATGTTGATATGTTTAATATTTAAGCTATTCACTAATTTTCCCAGAAGATTAAAAGTACAGTCATTGAATAGATTCCTAAGGCTTAAAGTAGACAATTTTCTTATGATATGAATATAGAAGAATAGAAAGCAAATTACATTAAATATAACAGATTGCATTGCAATGACAGGAGAGGAAATATTCCTTGTGTTCATGATAAGGCAAAAGATGTACTCTCAGAAAATGGAAAAAAAACAACCCTGATGTAGACAAGAACACAATTGATTCAAGTCTAGACTGTGGCTAACATAACCAAATAGCTCCTTAAAGTATAAAAATACTCTATTGGTAATATTTCTGAGTGAAATTAATTTTTTATCAATTGAAGAATGAATGAAAAATTACATCAGTTGCGAGGTTTGGGAAGTTCAAAGAATTTTAATAAATAAAAATGCAAGTGATAATTCTTCCAAATATAATTAGCAGTTGAAAAGTAATATTTTGCTTTGTGACATTTGAATTATAGATTGCTTTGTATTTCAATGATTAAAAATCCATGATGTTTAAAAAATTATGCACTAAAAAGAAAATGGATGCACTTTAAATTCCTAATCTGAGCTGAAAGCAAAGAACAGCTGCAGATATTAACGCATCCACTTATCAAAGTGATTACATTTTTCATATAAATTGTAGAAGTATGCCAAGAACAAAACCTTTCCCACACAGGTTTTTTTCTCTGATTCCGTTATATTAAATCTGCCAAGTTTAAAAAGCTTACAGAAAACATTATAAGCTATTTGCAAGATTTCACTGAACCCCAGTGATCCATTTTCAACAGCTAAGCCACCAGCCAGCAGAAAACACCTAGTTCCACGCTGTCGTGAAAACAAAGTAGATAACTTTAGTCGGGATGCACTTATGCTGAATTTAAATGGTTATAACTTCAGATGACACTAAAACAAGTATACACGCATCTTATCCGATATGTTGAACAATTGGTGTACCAGTCAAAGTAGATAGTTATAGTTCTATGGATTTTTTTAATACCTTGAAATCCATGCTGACAGATGCAACTGAAGGCATTCAGATGATCAACACAAGTAGCTCCATTGTGACACGGGTCACTAAGACACTCATCCACCTCAATCTCACAGTTATTACCTGGAAACAAGTGAAGGAGTCACTTCATTAGGAACATGCCGCTGGTGAGCCACCAGTGCAAGCAGCAACAACAAAATGAAATAACTGAGGTTAGGTACAGGGAACTTTTAACACTGAGCCAGAAATTGTCCTTGGGGAATTAATTTCTTCTTGATTAAAGGCAAAAGTGAAATGTATATATAACATATACTATTTAACAAAGATCTGTTGGGAATTTTATAGATTTGTTTATAGATGTACTCAAAAAATTGCGTCTTTTCATATTTTAAGGGCAGTAAAGTCTGACTTTTCCTGAAGCATCACAAAAGAGTAAGTATGGTTTCAAAGACAAAATATTATAATATCACAGTCTTTTTCTATAATATTCTTTTTCATTCATTTATTAATTTCTGGGTTTGTTATGAAGGTCTCTATGGAAATATTGGGAAAGGTTTTCATTATGGACAAATATTTTAATAATTCTTTTTGGAAACTAATAATAAAAAAGTTAGATATTGCCATATATTTTTAAATATGTGGCATATTACTATTTTTTCTGGCCTTTGAGGCAGAACAAAGCTCAGAAAGTATTTATTCGCATTTTGTATATGAATTATCCAAACAGATGATAACAGCCTCAAATTTTGTACCTAAGAGGTAGGTAAAAAGTTCCTGATTGTTTCAGAAGGGTTTTGAGGGCTTCTTTTGGCCACAGAAAAAGTATAAACTAAAAATACTAATCTGGTATTACATAAATATAAGAATTTAAACAAACATTTCAATAAAATAAGACCTCACCAAGAATTATCATAAGTAACATCAAACAAATTTACTTCATATTTTGATGATAATAATAAAATAAACCAACCACAGAGACAAGATACAGCATTTCATTATATTACAGACACAAATACTACAGCTATTAAATTACAGATTATTTCATATAAATAGATGCCTACACTAGAACATAGAGCAACCATTTAAGAGAGGTATGGAGTCTACTCAAGATCTGGATTCCTCTGGTTGCCTGTGTCCTGCTTGCCTACTAAGACAGACTCTAAAGTTATCCTATTCCTGCTTTAGGAGCCCTGTCAAAGTCCCTGCAGTTAGATAGGATGGGTCTGGGCTGCAGAGCTGACCTGCCACTCCGGGAATTCCTACTGCACTTGATTATTTCATCGTACAGATGATCAAAAAGATCTGAATCTGTATCTAGAAAGGTTGTTTTTTTGTTGGGTTTTTTTTTCCCCACTGTAATCTGGAATTACCATTACAGTATGCCAACATAAACAAAATAATTTTAATCTTATCAGACTCTGTACTAATGGCAATGACCTGCAGGGTAGGTTTAAGCATGAGCAGTTAAACCTGCCCGGGATCTTGGATGTGTATTTGGCAATTGAGGCCCTTGTTACTGCAGCCTTATTGTTACAGGAAGTACAAAGCAGATAAATTAAGGCCAACTTGCATATGGCTAGGAGTTGCAATCACATCAGTGTAAGACAGACACCCTGTCTAAAATAGTATAAAGTAAAAGTTATTGGAGTGAAAATAGCCCCTTGTAGTCAGTATTTTTTACGGCTGAATACCCTTATACAGACAAGTACTTTTGCGTGCCAGGAAACAAAAGTTGCTTCTGCTTGAATCAGAGGCACACTGCTAAATTATATCTATTGCTACTTTTGCATAACCTTCTTTTCTGTGGTTTAGGACTGACTTAAACATGGTAAACAAACAAACATGGTAAACAACACTCGTTCGAACCCACCTATAAAACCAGGTGCACAGAAACAAAGATAGCCACCCAATGTGTCTTTACAGATGCTGGAGGCTCCACACGGTTGTGACAGGCAGGCAGCAACATCTGCTTCGCAAAACTGACCAGTAAAACCTAATGAAAAATAGAGTAAAAGAAGACATAAAAACTTTATTATCCCATTTAGTCTGAGAAAACAGAAAAGTGAGAGACCAATTTTGCTAAGTCCTTTTGTGTTCTTTACTTGTATTTCAAAATTTTATTAGGATAGAGTAAAATATTCTGGTTTCTTTGAAAGTTTCAGTTTCAGAAAGTTTCAGAAAGTTTGAGTTTCAGAAAGCAATTCTAAATGGAACAAAAGAACTGTATGATAAAGCCATACTTGTGATAATATCAAAATCATTCAAGATACAACAGGTCTTCAAGACCATCTGATAGAATGACAATTTCCTCAAGTGGTTTTATGCAGATATGCCTATTTTTATTGCAATATCAGTAAACACACTGTTGATGAAAGCCTGTTCATTTTTAGTGTGGTGTTCCGTACACCAAACTAAGAAGACACCCTATGTTTCCAAGCCAAAAAAGAAAATGTCCCAATACATTCTGTTGTAAAGCAGATATTACAAGATTTGACAGGTTTGGCAGCTTATTGGTACTGATTTTTTGAACCACTTGATTTATAGTTAATAACATAATCTTGTGAAACACTGAGTGCCCGTGTTTCCTTTTGAGAGGTACATCTGCACGAAATTTAAAAAAGAAATTCAAAGATAAAACATGAATCTACATTTTATACTTAGGGTATATTGGCCATGGTATTGTAGTTTCTGAAGTCATCATCCATCAAGAAAATCACATGGTTCATTGATGACAGCACCTCTATTTTAGAACATGCACAATAAATAGTTGCAAGTAAATATTCTTTGTTTCACTGTAAAAGAGTTGTTTTCAAACCCAATAAATATTTTTAATTAATTGATATAAAGCAATTAAAAAATCAATCATTGTTGTGTGGAGCTAGCATCCAAGTGCTGAATATAAATGCTAGGTTTCAAACTTTAGACATTTTTGTTGTAAATTTTGTCATTAAAAATCAGTGAGTTAAAGTATAAGAAGTATAGTTGTCTGTTCTCCTATTAACTGAGCACTTTAAAAGTTTCTAAAGATTTTTTAGATTCTTGCAAAAATTATGTTCCAACAAAGATCAAAAGAGATGGGACCAATTTATTATAATTTAACAATTACAGCATGAAAAGCCACTAAAGACTTAAATCAGAGATTTGGTTCAGTGAGCTAAATGTAATTAATTCGAATGTCTTACAAACTTGGATACCAAATCTGGCTGAAGATCTGAACTTCACATTTCATTTTAAAATATTTATAAAGGAATGTAATGTTTCAGTAGCACTGGTATTGCCAGAACAGATTCCAGTGTGCCATCGAGTTGCCCCATCTGACCTTGTGTTCGTCAGTGTTTTACATAACAAGGAGAAAAAGGAAGAATCTTTGGTCAAAGACGTTCAAACAAGTCTGTATTCCTACAGTGTATTGTGATAGCTTTAAAAACTAAATATAACCCTGTCTTTATAGCACTTACTAAGTGCAGTTCCAGAGTGATAAATTATTACCAAATTTCAAACGTTCAGTCCTGCTTGGGCCTAGTTTAGCATAGTCTACAAATCAAAGGAAATGTAAACGAAGTCTTTAGGACATGACTGAAGAGCCCCAATTGGGAAGATGTTTTAGTTTTTGAACCGCTGGTTAGATGAGGTAAAACACCAACTTCTGACCCTTAGGCTAAATTGCTGAAACATACTGCACTTTAGAAATCCTGGCTTGTATAACAAGCCTTTGAGGCATAAATACAAGACAATGCATATTAAAGTGGCCCTACACGTGCAGTCACTTTGGTTTCTAAACCAGTAGATGCAGAAAGGTATCTTCAAGCTATGTTTCTCTTCCCTCCCGAACACCAAACACCAGCTGTGCAATGTTCTCACACAGCTGAAGTTTTCCTCCCTGTTGATTGCTATTAAAAATTTAAGCCTCTCTCTCATTTTTGCCTTCATAAATAGCTGTTAACATCTGCTTACTGAAATACTACATAAAACTAATATAAAAAATTATGATAAAGAAGTAAAATGGAAACATTAGTCAATGTTAGTAACAGTTATACACAGATATATGTATAACTGTTATATGTGGTTATGCGACTGTCATTCAAGTAGCGATACTGAATATTGAAAAGCCAACATGATTTTTTCGTTGACAAACTAAAAATAAATATTGATAATCATTTTATACATTATAAAGATCTTAACCTATGTATGCTTTTATTTCTGTGTTTTGAATTAATTATCAAGGTATTGCAGCATTGACCAATATATCTGAAGTTATTATACTAAGTTGAAAAATAAAGAATGGTGGTTTCAGGGCCGAATTTCAGTATTAAACATCTGGTTTTGTATAAAGTTTCTCATAAAAACAGAGTCAGCAGCAGTACTTAAGAATATACTATTTCCTATAAAAAGAAATGAGCAAGTGTTGCTTTATTTTTCTGCTACAGACACTCAAAAGATACTTTATGAATTTAGATAGTGGAAATTTAGAAGCAGAGTAGTTAAAATATCTTTTTTTCAGAAATGCCGCATTTACATTCTTCAGACTTTTCTTTCTGACAAACTCAAATGCCTCATGACAAAAGTGATTTTTGCTAGTCACTTTGTGACACTTAAACTCTCCAGGGAGATCATTGCGTTGTGATCCATTCTGACATAGTCCAGCCACACAGTGATTTATGGCAATTTCACTACATGGCTCCTTATATTCTGGATGGCAGATACATCTGAAGCTATTAACTGGAACCTCAAATTAAGTGTTATTGTCAGGGCCAGCAGGATTTGATGTGCATTCATTCATTCGTATTGAACAAATATTACTTCTGGGGAAGAAGTTATATGGTTCCTGTTAAAATTACAGCTGGAGAAAAACTTAAACAGACTGAAACAGATTTCAGAATTTAATAAATTAATTTAAAACCTAGACAATATTTTCACTGTCATTAAGGTACATACATACTAACAGTTGCTAATTTCCCCTTATTTGCACTGGATATGATAATAATAACATACAAGCCATTTTATTAATTTGTTTTTTGAGATAGAGTGATTGTTACTGGTTTTGTCATTCAACATCTATCATAATGAATTCCTATGTGGATCCTACCCCCTTGCTTGGGTGCTTTAGAATTCAAAATATAAAAATTGTACTTATTGCAAAAATCATACAAAATGTAAAAATTGAAAAAAAAATTCAACTAATAATAGCATAGTTGAACAAAATAAAAAAAGGGTAATAAAGAGGAAAAATTGTCACCTTTGGATGAAAGATGGGGTAAAAAAATTGGTGCTGTTGCCTCAGACAATGCAACAAGTCTTTTATTGTGACCATCTGCTCTAATAAATACATTTGATTGTTGCATTGAAGTAACCAGTCACAACTATAAAAGACACAGTGGAAGGTGCAATTTTCTCTGTTGTATCCTTCTTGCATATCAGGGTTCCTGGAACTCAGAGATCAAAATCCACTAATTCTCAGTAAAGACAATCTGAACTTCAGCAATTAGATTAGAATAACAGAACAACTCACCTAAAGTTTTTAAAAATTCATATTCTAAAATTAAAGAGCCTGAGAAATGATGCACATGTGATTTTAGGAAAGCTTTTGTGTTTTCTGAAGATTACTCATTTTCACAAGCCAACTTCCTGATGTAATAACAGCCACAGTCTGAAAAAAGGTATTCTGTTCCTGTGAGAAATTCAGTTGTTATTTTATATCCCAGACTAGCTGAGGGACAAGTAAAAACTTTTGTTTATGTACACATAATCTAAAAGAAAGGTAAAACATGTTATAAGAATGTGCTATTGTGAGTATTTAGGGTGTTTGTACTTCAGTTTCTTACCTACATATACCATTCCTGAAATAAACAGATAAATATTCTAAGGCAAATAATTTCAACAGATTTACAATTGTCTGTCATTTAGGTTTGAGGTGAAGTGTTTCAACAGATTTAAATCTTTGGCAAAGTTTTCTCAACTAAGTAGTAAGTGAAAAAAATAGATCTCCTAGGCCGTAAATCAGTTTTTATGCCATCACGTCAGCATTTCTGATGAAATAACATTTCACTGGATATTCCTCAAAAAGCTCTACTGGCAGCTGAAAAGTCATCATTACAACTCACTTTGAATTTTAAATTATGATTTTCTGACAAGAATACTGAAAAAAATATTTTTTCAGCAAAAACCTGTGTACATTATTTAAGCTTAATTTAGTCTGGAGAGGAATCTTAAATAGCCTTAAATAGTCCACCTTCTGCTTACCGCTCACTCACTTTGGTATCAACAAATACCCGTACATTTTAAAATATTCTTGACACCACAGAAGTTCTGCCTCAGTCATATTAGGTTGTTTACCGTAAACATTAATGTGACAATGATGGCAAGATGTTGTACCTGTCACAGGCAACAAAAGGAGATTTCATCTAGGCTACAGAAAATATCTTTTCGCCAAGATGGATTTGCTCTGAGACTGGGACTAAATGAAGCTCAGTCGGCCTAGCTCAATGCTGATTCCTAGTTCCCAGTGGACAGACCTCGCAGGTAGACCTCGCAGAGCTAGAAGCATACCATATATGAGCCTGAATCCGCATGCCTTTCTGGCCCTCTTCTAGGCTTTTCCCAAGCAATTACTGCTGTCCAAATTGCCCTAGTCACCTCTGTGCTAGGGCAGAAATTCTTGACACAGTCCCAGTAATTTCCCTTCACTGATATATTTGCAAGCGCTGCTCAACCCGGAGATTCGTTTTACCTACACATGCTTCAGTTGTGCTCCTACACAGGAGAGTTGAAGGGCATTATTTCCATTTTATGAATGCAGTCCATCAGACTGGAATTACTGGTTAGTATGAATTCTGTGTACCTGAATGTAAGTTTCCTGGCATATTTACAAATTAAGAAGTTTTCAGATTAAACTGAGTTCTCTAAGAGTACCAATCTGTTCTCTAACAGTTTGGTCACTACATACTGCATACTTGAGTTTTTCTGATAATAATCTTTGCTTACCAGTGAACCCTAGCAATGGGTAATAATGACTTTTTTCTGTGTTTCATGATCAAAAGCTGAATACCTATAGCTCCATCCAGAGGCACAAATTCTTTAGAGCAATAAATATTAATAGGCTTTGGGAGATGGGGAATGGTTGGCAACACACACCTTTCAGTCACGTCACATGGTGACTCTGTATGGCAGGTCTACATCTTAACACCGTATTTTCAAGTATTGTGTTCATCTAGGTTTAGTTTAATAATTTTAATCAACTTTTATTATTCATAGAGGGACTATAACAGCAAGGCAGGCAGACCACAAGCTCACTGACAAGCAATACCGTCCCACAGTACCCAAATGAGAAGAGATGAGCCGGTCTAATGCTGGTAACCAGGGTCTGCCACCGCCCAGTGGTGACCAGACAGCCTGCAGTGACACATTAGGTCTGAGATGAAGCTGGGAAGCCAAAGTCAGCAACGCAAGGTCAGATCGGCAGAAGCCTGCTGGTACGCTCTGACATACGGCAGGGAACTACATCACTTCCTGCACAAGCAGAACTCCTGACCAAATATCTCAGACTGTAGGTTTCCTTTCCCACAACACCAGTACATTGCTGAATCCCATTCATTCATCTTGAATTCTCTGGATCTGTTTTTGCAGATTACTGCCTGGTTGTTCCCAATTAGTATGTATTTGTTTATGACTGCCAAAGAAGAAGTGCCTTCGCTCCTTGTTAGGAAGCAGATCGATACTTTCCTTTCTCTGTTCTAAAGAATTACACAAATAATCAGCTATACATTTCCTCCCTTTTCTTTTTTTTTTTAAGGGTGCTTCATCTCTTCTGTAATAGCAAAATGGCAGAACCGGAGTTAATTATCTAGAAGTTCTTTTAAAAGGAGTGACTTCAAAAACTCTGCTGCTAGTGATCTTCAAATTTCTCTGTAAGATCTCTGACCTTTCTGTCACTTTCTTACTCTTCATTCTCCCCCTGTCTAGAATTTCTTTCTGCCAGTGAGGGCTAATGAGTGCATCACTTCTCTCTTAGCAGCCTGACTTGAATGACCATTTTTACTGCTTTGGACAAGCTGGACCTTAAGCCGTAGAATTTAATAAGAAGATGTAAGAGAGCTATTGCTCCACAGTGTTTTTCTTTCAAAAAACCCCTCAAACCTAGGAAAGGGGCCACAAAGGTCAAATACATCTTCCAATACTGTAGGAACATTTTTGTCAGTTACACTAAAAGATGGATTAGACCTAGAGAAAAAGGATTAAGTAAGAACAGGGGCATACTCTATACATCTAACAGAAATACATCAGAAGACTTATAGCTATTACAACAGAAGTTTGATTATATACCACAGCAGGCAACTTCAGATTCTCTATTATTTACACTAAGAAGCCACAGAATAAGTTTTTGTTCTGACTGTGCTTTCTGCCTTGGAATGTGTCAAACCATCTTATCATTTTCTGGTATGATGCATTAGAACAGGACTAATGCTATTTTACAACTGCAGAATAACATAGCCACAAAACAAGAAAGCAAAAAGGAAAACCTTATGAAATAATAGCACTTATCCATTTTCTTTTTACCAGAAGGTCTGCAAAGTGTTCAGTGTTTGTGGCTTCTTTTGGGAGGATATCAAGACCTACTGAGAAGGTGAAGTGTGTCGCAGTACATACCTTATTTCTTATTACCAATGGCTAATTTATAACCCTTTCCTATATACGCAATTTATATTTCCTATATACGTAATTTATATGCAAAAACTATGGAATTTATAAATTCCCTTATGCATAATGAAAGAATGAGCATAAGATATTGTCTAATAGAAATAGTTTTGATTTTTCCATCTCATTTTTTTGTTGTATCATCTCATAGATCAGTCTATTATGATAACACTTAGTGAAATGTAACTACAGGACCTGAAAAATGGCAAAACTTCAGTAGATAATTAAAGATAAGTTCAGAGACACACTCCTCTCCTTCCTCTATAATGGAGTGACTGTACATGCTACTTTGATATTTTTTAAAACAAACTCTGTGTAACAAGACCAAAATAAATATTTGAGATATTTGTTTCCAAAGCAGGCAAAACCAGCTAGAATCAGGGAAAAGGCAATACTGCTAGTAGGTCAGCACGTAACAGCTGGATTCAGCTGCTGGGACACTGGCATTTTTTAAGCATAAAAATAATAATAGTTCACAGGAATAGATTAGTATTCTAGAAGTAAAAAATGTCTTGCTACTCAAACGTTGCTAGTTTAGTTAGAAAGTAAAGAAATAACATGCCTTGATTATTCTCACCTGTCTTAGAGCACCAGTTGCAAGATTAACTGGGATTGAAATGATGGCGCTCCACCAATGAGAAAACAGAAGTGGAGCCATATTTTTTCTTAAAAAAAGAGAAGAATGAAAAAAGAAAAAATTCTTTCAATGTTCTTTTCAGAATGCCTATTTTGTAGAAGCACATTTCTTAGAGGACTTTCTGTTTGGGTTTTTTTCTGACCGTTTACAGGTAGATTACACAGGAATATTTCTGCCTGTCTAGAATTAAAACAAAAACCAATCACCTCTTTCTCCTTGGGTCCTTTTTTCAATGCTGATATATGCAACAGTAATGCTTTAATAGAATATACAGAGATGGCTTATGTTTTGAGGGACTTTTCTGCTTTAATAGTGTTCTTGGATGCTTCATTTTAATAGAACTGATTTATTATTGCTTGCTGCTATTAATTATTTTTGGTGATGTATTTTATATATCCAACACCTATTCACCTTACCTTAATGTCTATTGCCATCAAAAACTCTCTCTATTGTGTATATTCTGAAAAAGAATAGGAAGAGTTTCCAGTGGAAAGAATTAAGATTTAATGACGAGAAATAGCTCTTTCATTCCCTCAATAGAGTACTCAATTAATTCAAAACAGCACCTCCTTAAAACCAGTAATTGAGACTGATGGAGAAAATTTACTTTTTTTGTGTGTGTCCTCAAAGCTTATATTTTTTTGACAGGTCTACATAATTTCCAAATATTTAATATTTCTCATAAATAAATGCCTTTGAATTTCAATAGAAACCAAATACATGTGATGAACTGTTTTTATCCAAAAGCAATATTGACAACATAAAGAACAATTGTAGTAACTAATATAAATTCTCTAACTTCTGACAATTACACAAAATTTCACTCAGCTTAATATTTCTGAAAAAAAGATCAGTGAAACATGAAGCTCCCAGTAAAATCAGCACAAGCAGTGGGCAGTGTTTCTGTCCTCCATCAGTCGTATCTCGGGGGCATTGCCTGCCTTTCGGAATTCATGTGACAAGAATAAGGAGATAACAGGATGAGTTTCCCCCCATAGTGTGATCTGATACTGGATTAAATAAAGAGCTCTTCAGTGCAATATTCTAAATTAAATTTGTTACAGAAAGTAAGTTCAGTGACTTTATTTAAAAGAGAATGGTTTCTAAAATGCAACATAAAGTTGGGCATGCATTTCCTCAGGAGTGTAAAATTTTAAAGTGAAATTCAGGAAGATGAATAAGAAAATAAAAATAAGCATACTATTAATAAAATAAGCCTGCTATTCATGTCATTCACGGTATTAGGCTTGGCAGATAATATACAACAAAAAAAATGGGTTTGAACTATTTCTTAGCATTTGCTGCTAAGCAAGCTGTTGGACAGAGAAAAAACACACAGACACTCCCTTTTATCCATCATATATTTTCTAGTTTATCCTTTGTAATTTTCCAAGATAAAATAATTATAGGATACAAATATGATCCTTTATGATTTCTTATCAGATTAGAACACCATATGGTACCAGAAAAGCTGAAAAAACCCAAGATTCTCTCTAGTAACAGATAAGTAAGAAATAAAAAAAAAGGAAGGTGATTAAAACCCATAAAGCAACAGCTATAGACTTTGCTGAAGGTCTGGCCAGGCAGTTCTGTTAGCCAACATTGTCAAGAATTTTATGCAGTATTTTTACTCCTTACTAATGCAAATAGAGCCATAGAAAATGAAAACTGAACAAATGTTAATTATTTTTCAGTATATTGCAGGACCAGAAGGAGAAGATTAGTTTGACAGTGAATTGTTGAAGAAAGAAGTTATTTTAGAGAAAGGTAGGAAAGCGTAAAGACAGAACAAAAACTTAGATGAAGAATTAAATGAGTGTATAGAAATGTCAAAGGAAAAAAAATAAATGCTGTTCAAAATAAGGAATGTTAATATTGCTAAAAAAATTGGCAGTGGAACAAAGACCATTCTGATTTTTTCCATATAAATAGACTACAGAATTACTTTTTTTTTAAAGCAGAGATTGCCAAACAACATAGTAGATGATAATTTAATTCCAAAACCTTTAGATCCTTGATTAGAAATTTGAATATATTTAGACATGTGTTGGACAAATCACTTATTAGTTATTTACTTTTCAGAAATAGAAGGTTTGGACAATTTTAAAGACACAACATGCTAACTTCAGAAAAAGGCCACAGTTTGATTATCACCTTAACTGCTTTACAAATAGTATGATTTTAAGCATATTGACCAACATTTTAGGTGTCTATAGCTGTTTTCTGGAAAAGGATCTGAGAAGATATGTTATTTGCATTTCTAGTATTAGAAACAGAAGATAGAGAGGAGCCAGAGATTGCATCAAAGTGAAGGACTGCGCGAAGCAATGGGCAAACTAAAACTCAAGCTTTGGAAGTCTGTAAAATAAAAAAATGTATTAGAAAAAAACATGGAAAACTATATATGTGAGTGTTGACACATGTGTTTATACACCCCCATACCTTACCTGGTGCAGGTATATACTTTTTTTTTTTTTTTTTTTAATGAGTGTTCCTGCTTACTAACAAATGCTTCATTTCTCAAGATTATGGAATCTCTAAGTGGGATGCATACATTACTGGCTTAGTTTTCCTTTAATGAACTATCTTGCATGGCTGTTTTGTGAAGCATTGTACTGTCCAAGGCAGGTTTGGGGAAGTATACTGAAACAAAGCATTATAATATAAAAATACTCATAACATTGTCTCTGATCATGGATGTCTTCTGGCCACCTATGTCTGACAATGTAGAAGGGAAATGAGGAAATGCTCATTAGTCTTCTAGTCCCTGCGTGCTTAGAGCTGTCTCATGTGACAGAAGTAAAAACTTTCATGTACTTGCCTCTGCATGGTAACTATAAATAGGCAGACTTACACTTACTAGTGCTTTCAATTTAGGCTTTTTGTTAACAACTCAGTAACTCCATGTTTGTTTCTCATTCTCTGAAATGGGGAACAAAGTTTCATTACCTTCAAGGTATGCTTTGGAAACAAACTAAAAGCTGTTAAAGATATAAATTTTGGTGAAATATGTGACATCTAGAAAAAGACATTTTAAAATAACCGTGGCCAAACAATCAATAGGCAGTTGCTCTCTGCAGTCTTACTATCATCATGAAAGCTTTAAAATGTGATTTCTTTAAAAATACAAAACTGTAATTACCTACACCGCTATAGACTTTATATAGCATGCAATACTCTCTGGACAGTTCTTCGCAGTGAAGGTGCTAATAAAAAGCTTGAGTGGTCTTTTCTGAGATCCATCAGTGTCTTACCTTACTCCTTTTCTTCCTCACCAGTGACAGTACCGTGAATAAGCCCAGATATCCTTCCACATGTAGTCAGTTGTCTATGCAGCTAATCTCACATGCTTACATTTAGCATTATTTAAGTTTTGCCCATGATGGCCTTGTTCTAAACATGCATATAGCAATGAAAGATATCTATTTACTACATAAAGTTATAGTTACAATGACATCTGTGCATGGCATTGAAAAAAGGATCATAGATACTGAAGAATAGGGGTGTGAGAGAACCCATTTTTATGGTACATACTGGAAAAAACTGTAGGGCAGAAATCTGGAGCTGCTGCACCTCAGATTCTTCTTGTCACAGAGTTTATACGAATACAAACAAAACTAGAGGTTTCTCACATGTGAAATGGAATTAAGTGGCTTTCTAGATCTGATTCATTTGTTTACCTGAGTAATAAACCTTAGGATTTTTTTTTTGCTTGTCTGGGATGATCTTATTAATTTCTTATGATTTGTGAATGGGCTCATTCTGTCAGCAAGAGGCACTTAAATATGGTAACAATATTCCACTGAAATATCAGACAATAAGAAAAATGTAGAGACACCAAATACAAGAAGTAGCAAATGAAAAATTAATCAACAGTTGGGGAGTTAAATCCTTTATAGAAGAATATAACTTTGGTGAACTGCAAAATACAGCTATGATGGTTTTAACAGGTCTTTAAAATAACTGTTTAATATTGAGAGAACAGATGATTCCATTAGTTTCTATTACTGCCGTTATAGTAGTTTTAGAAATGAACAGACTCAAGCTAAAGCCTGTCATAGAGATATTTCTTCACCTGGGGGATTTGTAATGGGTTATTACAGTATTTCTCAAGACATCGCTGTTTTGCGTCTGCTTTTGTTAACAGTAACTCAATGTCTTATTATCCACTTTGAAATAAATAGTGTTGTTTGTGTTAGAAAAATGTCAAACTTTTAAGTTGTCTGTTAGGTTGGAGGATTGAATTGATGTTAGAAATGAGCTGTTAATCAATAGAAAATTTTTCTTTCTGTATTTTTTAGCCTCATAAATGACAGCACATTTTTGGAGAAAAGAGAGGGAGCCAGCAATTTTTTCTCGTTCTATTGCAGAAAAATTTCACTTACCACTGCCATGAAGCACTATACTAATAAAGATAGGAACACAGGAAGAAAAATGGAATTATAAAAGAGAAAGTAACTTAGTAAAGCTATTACACCTAATAAGTTCGGAACCTTTCACAACAGTGAGAAATTTGCCATGTGCTCTCTTAATCATAAGTTTACTTTCTCTTTCTTCATCACACACTCCCTTAACCTCAAACCCTTGTAAAAGACTTTTTAATGAACTTCGAGAAGTATGTTGTTTCTCAGTTTGCCCTTGCTTCTTGTTTCCTTTTTGCATCACAATTACTTTGGATTCCTCCTACACTTGGTCGCATGCTTCTTTATGCTGCCTAGTACGTGCTGGTGTATAATGAATGGTTTTCAATGCCATAATGTGAATTTCCTTCTTCCTTCCCCATTTCCTTCTTATCTTTTGTAAAAACTGTCTGTAATTAAAAGGTATGTCTATTCAAGACATGCTTTTAATAATTTTATCTTGATTCACCTCTTTTTAATTTACCAAAATTACACATATTTCAGTCTTTGAGTGCAAAAGCTCACTCAATGCTTATGTGTGTAAGAATAACATAATGAAATCTCACATAAGTAGAAACTGCAGCTTTGTTTGCTCTTATACGTTTATGTCCACTTTTTTAACAGATAATAAAAATTCAGTTTAAAAATTAAAATCTTACTGTGCCTCTGGGAACAATGTAAACAAATAGAAGTTGCCAGTACAGTTGCCAGTGTATTACAGAATCCACAATTATGTGTTACATCATAATGCACACTTTCAATACATGGTGTCTGTGCAATTACATGACCACTGCAGGAATGACCTGCTGTGTTCATTTTTACCAGTACTTTTATTCACATAAATGTTAAAGTGCAGATTTTACTTTGCACGGAATGTACACTGAGGTTTTTCTCACAACTTAACTTAAAACATGTATGGCAAAATTATAACAATTCCAAGTGTGAAAACTTAAAACTTTACTGCATTGTCATCTTGGTCTTCTAGTGAAAGTAATGAAAGAAGGGAGAGGTAAGTATATCTCAAAATTTGGTTTACATATATTACATATACCATACATTATTCTCTAGATGGCTTAAAAGCAGACTAATGGTGCCCTACAAAATTGTTACAATTCTTCTGACACTGAAAAGATTAAACAGACAAACTGATGTTGTCTTTCTGCCACCTTGACATTTATAGCTTTTTATTTTGTAAGCAACAAACAGCAATGTCACTGCAATTCCCTACAACTGAATGACTAAAGGAAATATACAGAAAAGAAAAACTGGAGTGTTTGGCAGAATTAATGTATATAAATTTATCTGTGTTTGTAAAAAAGAAAAGTACAGCCTGCATTAAAAGAAAGTTTGTCAAGCTTATCTAGGTGTCCTTAGCACATGTACAACCTGTTACTCAATTCCTAGAACTGCCTTTAAAGAACTGCATTGCTTATTAAAGTGTGTCTTACATTAAGCTTCTGAACAATAGTTTTTTAGCAAGTATAATCAATATCAGGATAATCTGCTTTGATAAGAAAATATTCTGAAAGCATGTATGAAGAAATTTTGTATATGTGCACATATATAAACGCATATAGATTGGTATGCATAGCTGTAGCTATGTATACATACACGTAAGAGTCAGAAGAAGAGACAATGAAGACATTGTCATCCAGTTTACAGATTGTTTACAAATAGCACTGATGGCACTGTCTAGAAGTAAACAAAATTTTGGATGCATTTATTTATTATTACTACATAAATGTAGCATTTAAATTAAGCAACAAATGCAACAAAAAACCTCCTCTTCTTCTTTTCCAGGATTATTTTAAATTTATTGTGGCTTTCTAATTTTCATTGCGCATCAGAAATTTAACTGTAATTAATATGTGCATCAAGAATATCTAATCGTTTTTGAACCACTCTGGTATAGTACAACTGTTTCAAATGACAGATCTTACAAAATTAAACACAATTAGAAGAAACATCAGCTGAGAGAATTTAAACTGAAAAAAGAAATTACAACAAGGAATCTTTCAAGAAATTTTAGTTATCTAAATCTGAATGTTAGATGTGTAAAAATATCAAACCTACAATTAAAGTATAATTGTATATAATAACAGTATTAAAAATCAAATAGAGAACAAGCATGAAACTGGATAAGTTCATAAAAATTAATATCAGCAAGAAACTGGAAGTTACATAATAATAATAAAAGGGCCTAACAGGTAAAGTAGAAATCTGTGACAAAAAAATAGAGACATAAAGAAGTATAAAAGTATATAAAAAGTGTATAAAAGTATATAAAAAGTATATAAAAGCAAAAAAGCAAACAGAGTGGGGTAGGCTGACGGGTAAGCCCTCACACATTCACTCGCTTACGCTCCCCCAGTGGGATGGGGGAGAACTGGAAGGGGAAAAGTTAGAAAACTGGTGGGTCACAATAAAGACAGTTTAATAAGTGATGAAAAAAAGCCAAGCCGAAACTCCAACTGATGCAAAGGCAGTCGCTCTCCACCTCCCACCTGCAGACAGATGCCCAGCCAGTCTCTGAGCAACAGCTATTTTAGAAAAGTTCTCCCTCAGCTTTTATTGCTTAGCACGGCGCCATATGGGATGTCCCTTTGGTCAGTTGGGGTCAGCCCTCCCAGCTGTGTCCCCTCCCAGCCTCTTGCCCAACCCCAGCCTACTCGCTGGTGGGGCAGAGTGAGAAACAGACACGGCCTTGACAGTAAGCACTGCTCAGCGACAGCTAAAACAAGTGTTAGCAACACCGCTTTGGTCACAAATCTGAAACACAGCACCGTATGGGCTGCTATGAAGACAATTAACTCCATCCCAACCAGACCCAGTACACAGAGCCAACCAATTCTTTGTTTGGGAGGAATACCCATTAATGACTCACACTTTTTTGGTCTTTCTTTTTGAGTCCTTCTGTTCTGATGATGAGCAGGTCAGGGACTCCTTCTAATTATGTCTTTCTCAATTACACATAATGAGTAATAGTGGGTTGGTTTGGTTTTTTGGTGGTTTTTTTTTTTCCCTTAACGAAACAGTGACAGAGAAAAAAGAGTAAGATACTGAAGGTAAATGTAGACAACTTTTTTCACGTTTTCGGGATCCAAGCCTGTTGGATTTTTTGCAGACACATTTGCTTTCTAGATTCTGTCCTCGGTCCCCAGATGGGGTATTTTTTTGTTCAGCTTTATTATCAGCTTCTCTCTGTCATTCTCTTAGGTCGAGGCTAGGACTGATCAGCATTCTTCTGTTACATTACCATGTTTAATTTTGTCTGATGTTTCTGCTGATACACAAAATTCTAGTAACCATTCTCCTATAGTAATGCATGAGTTTCATGAGGACATAATGATTTATTCAATATGTTATTTCACACATCTTAGAAAGCTAAACTGAATGGCATACTTTCCTGTACCAGGCTTAAATAGCGTGATGTAAACATTACTGAAAAGGAGAGAGGAAGGACAGGTTAACCATTACACCAGAATGGAAAAGCAAAGAATGGCCTAGGAAGATTATTTTTCTACTTTCTTATTTTGAAAATACTTTAGAATACTTGTGATTATTTTTTTTTCCTTTATAAAAGAGGTCTCTCGTAAGTTGTGCCAGTTTTAGAATTGTCACCTTTTTCTGCTAGGCCTTTTATGACTAAAATATTACACATAATATAAGAAAATATTGAAGTCTTTACCTAACTTTATAAAGGCTTCCATGAAAAAGTGAACTGAACAGTCAGACCTTGTATGGTAGCAAATGGCTGGACATTCTCAGGAAGCTTGCTATTAGAAAAACATCTAAATATACCAAGATTTCAAAACCATGTAAGAATTATGGAGGTAATAAAAATATATTTAACATTTCACAAATACCAGAGAAAAATTAATGCTACTGTATGGATCAGCTATAAATGTAAGGAGGAAACCCTGGGAAGGACCCCTAATGATGTTCCCTGTCACTCGTTGCTTCCACGTACTGCTTTTGCAAGAGTCAGGTATGTGGCAGGCCCTGGGGAGCCATGTCTGCAGCATAACCTCTGCTCCTCCAACAGCACTGACTATCGGTGACCTCAGCCCTCTTCCTAGACAAAGAGTCAACACTGATAATACCTCATGGATGTGACTGCCCACAGAAGTTTCAGTATAAAGACTTTGCAAAAGAACTAACATCATATGAATGTATTACTCTCTATTTCCCTAAAATATTGAGTCCACTAACGACTGCCTTCAAGTAGTTCTGTACTCCTTTGCTATATGAATACTCAAAGCATCTTCTATAAATTGTAGACTGCTGAATAGCATTTCTCCAGCTAAGTTCATGGACTTACTCAGAAAGAATGCTATCCCACTATAAGTTAGGATTTTAGAGGTATAAGAAATTACAAATTGTATAAATGAATTGTAACCGGGAGCAAGAAATTGATAAAAGGAATTTTAAACTACGCATCAGGTAATCTTTTTCGTAAACTGAGCAAGTTTCATGTTAAAAATGCTAGACTTTGTTATCAGGCAACTTTGAAATCAAAGCAAAAAAAAATAATCATTACAAATTCTATGTTAAGAGTGATTGTGCAGTAGCAGCATGAAGGACTGAGTGATTTCCTGAACACTTCCCGTCTGTAATCTTGATGATTCACTTTATTTTTTGAATCACAGCATGCAACACTTTTCCTAAGGCCTCTTCCTGGAGTGAAAATTTTCATGTTTAGGCTTCTACTTCATAATAAGGGTTGCCAGAAAGGTTTGAAAGAAAGTACAGTCTTATTTCATGGTACAGTAAGCTTTAATAACAGCAAACCTCCCAAAGAGGAAGAATTTGATTCACAATTTTTCTGTGTGTGAGTTTAGTCTTAATCAGAAGTACTGCTCCTTTGATTCAGTGTATTAAGTTGAACAAAAATTGATTCTAGGTTGAATCCATCAATCCAAGCACCTCAACTGACAGGATTTTCTGCTTCAAAGTCAGTCTACTTTAGCAATCATGCTAGTCACCCCCTAATCCCGCCGAAAAAAAGAAATATTTATGTATTCAGTTCGGTGTAGCAGGGATAATACATCACATGGGGATGGGAAAGAAGTTATGTAGTAGATGTAAGGTTTTGTAAAAGACAAAAAAATGAGAAAATCCTATAAGAACCTAAGAAACACCCTGTGTGGTCAGTGAAATGGTGCATCTAGCCTAGAACTGTCTGAGAGTGGAAAAAGAGAGGTTATTTAGGGAGAGCATGTTTGCTTAGCCACTTCTAGCAGTTCCCTTTGAAACGTCCAAGCATTCAGGTGTATTAAAGAAGTCAGAGGATCCTTTAGTATCCACTTACAGCCTTTTTAGTTGTCTATTTGTCTAATCCGTTACCAAACCTTCGAAATAAATTCTCCAGCTGTGGTATTCCACCATTCTGTGGTAGCAAATATAAGAAATGTAATGTCATCTGTTGAAAGTTCTTTTATGTGTTTTAGTCCAAAATCCCCATAGGTTCTTCAAGTGCCTTCTTGCTTCTTGTGAACAGGCTTTGGTGAACAACCGTTCCACTTTTGGCTTAGCCCCTGCTTTCATAATTTTCTTTCTAGGCTTCCTCTTTTTCCCTCATGCTTTTCTTCTACAAACTTAGAAGGTCCTTGCTTTTTCATAAGGCAGTTGTTGTATTCCATTGATCACTTTTGTTGCCTTTCTGAATACATTCTATAAATACAACATCTTCTAGATTAGTATTTCCTTAAATACCAGATTACCTGTGAAGAAGTTATAAATTTAAAGCTTGACTCCTCACTTCTTCGTCAAACTCTGCTTCTCTACTTCACCATTTCAAGGAAAGGTTTCCAGATAGCAGACTACTGTTGTAATAAACTTTTCACTGTGCCACTATAGTACTTTATTTTGTTGTTTTGCTTTTTTTTTTCCCTCTTGTTAAAATTCAGTATAGATATGAAGCCATTTCCTAGTGGAAGGCTAAATTAACACATGGGAAAAAATTATATTTGAGAAGTTTTTAAATATTCATACAAATTCTGGCTTTGGAAAACCATTGGATATAAACAAACACTTATTTTTTTCAGCTACAAAGTTGATTGACAAAAGTTCACACCCTAATGAAGCCTATGGAAAACTTTTAGATATGGCTGAAATGCTTGCAGTTTTAAAAACTGTGCATGTAGGCACAGGTAGTTCAACTCAACTTCAACTATTACATTTGTAAAGCATACATAAAATTGGGCAAAGATTCCTTATTTAGTAATAGAATCATAAGATAATTTATGTTGGAAATGACTTTTTCAGGCCATCTAGTCTAATTCCCACTGAGGATAAGATTAGCTAGATCAGGTAGTTCAGGGAATTGTCATGTCAAGATATGAATATGTCTCTCCAAGGACGGGGATTCCACAAGCATTCCATACAACTTGTTCCAATAGTTAACTACGTTCTTAGTGGGTTGTTCCCCCCTAGTATCTAATCAGAATTCTCCTGCATTCCAACTTGTGTCGTTTGCTTCTTGCCCTGCCACAATTTTCACCTCTGAGAAGAGCCTTGCCCTGTCTTCTCCGTATCCTCCCATGAGGTAGTTGTAAAATCTTTTCTTGGCCTTTTCTTGAAGGTAAACAGGTCCAGTTACCTCAGCCTCTCTTTGTAGATCAGGTTCTCCGGGCCCCTGGACATCTTCATGGCCCTTTGCTGGACTTGTCCCAGTATTACAATGTCCTTCTTTTAGTGAAGAATGCAAAACACAGTCCTTCAGACGCAGTTTCACAAGTCACAAGTAGAAAAGTAATCATCTCCAGACTTGCTAGCTACATTCTCTAATGCAGCCTAGGATGCTTCTTTGCTACAAGGGCACATGGCTGGCTCACGTTCTACTCGCTGAACACCAGGACCCCCAGGTCATTTTTTGCAAAGCTGCTTTCCAGCCAGTTGGTCACCAGGCTCTACTGGTGCATGGGATTATTCTTTCAAAGCAGTGGGACTTGCATTTCTTTTGTTGAACTCTATGAGATTCCTGTTGGCCTGTTTCTTCAGCCTGTCAAAGTCCCTAGCCTTCAACATTGTCAACCATTTGCCCCATTTTTGTATCACCTGTGAATTTCCTGAGAATGTAACCCAATGTCCAGGTCACTAATAAAAACACTAGGCAGATTTGATTCCAGTATCAAATAATGATGAATGACACTAGTTACCAATTGCCAATTAGGCTTTGTGCCACTTACCACAAATCCTTTAACCATGGTGGTCCAGCCAATTTTGAGCCCATCTTACTGTATAGTTTTCCAGCCTGTATACCCCATTTTGACAACAGCATTACTCAGGGAGGTCATGGTAAAAGCCTTGCTAAAGTCAATTGCATCCACTGCTCTCAGCTTATCCACAGAGCTGACTATTTCACCATAGAAGGCTTCCAGATTGGTTAGGCGTGATTCACCCTTGATAAATCCATGGTGATTTTTTCCAGTCACCTTCCAGTCCTTCATGTTCTTGCACACAGCTTCCAGGAGCATTTGTTCTATAATCTTCCCAGGGATCGAGGTTAGGCTGACTTGTCTGTAGTTATCTGAATCCTCTCTTTAAGATGTGGTTGTTTTTGCCTTTTCCAGTCATGAGAAACCTCCCCCAATCAGTATGACTATACAAAGATAATAGATAGCAGTCTCACAATGATGCCAGCCAACTCCCTCAGCACCTGTGGATGATCTCATCAGGTCCCACATACTTATGTATGCCTAATTTGCTTAAGTCCTTCCTAATTATTTTTCTCTGCCATACACAATGCTTCACTCCCACAGATTCTGTCTCTAGGCAGAGCAATCTGGGAGTCACCTGAGGGTGAACTTATCAGCAAACAGAAGTACGGAAGCCATTAATAACCTCTGTCTTTTCCATACCCTTTGTCACTACGTGCACATCATTCATCAACGGGCCCATGTTTTCCTCATCCTTTAGCCACACCTGCTCAGCTTCCTGCACATTGGAACAGACCGTTACTGTGTTTGAGAAGGTTGTCCTGGGCTCCTTTGCTCTCCAAGGGTGGGGATCCGGTCAAGGAGATTCCTCAAACAAAATGAGCTCTCCTTAAATTCAGGGCTGTGATTGTGCTGTTTTTGTCTTCTCACAAGATTTTCAACTCAATCACTGGGGCCAAGGCTGCTTTACATCCCTTGCCAGTTTTTCCTTGTTTGTGAGCAACAAGTCCAGCAGAATATCTCCCTTATCATCTGGTTGATCACCTGTAAAAAAATTTTTTTCTCAACACTGCAGTTGACTCCTGGATTGCTTGTGCCCAGACCTATTAAAGCACCAGCAAATACTGCGGTCATTGAAGTTGTGCATGAGTATGAGGGCCTCTAATGATAAGACTTCTTCAAGATGTTTAAAGAAGGCTTCATTTAATTCCTCTTCCTGATCAGGTGGTCTGCGGCAGATGCCCACCACAGCACTTGTGTGGGTTTGCTCACTAATCCTTACCCATAAGCTCTTGACTGGCCCATCATTCATTCCAAAGCAAAGCTCAGTATATCTGAGGCTCTCCTACACATAGTGTGAAACTCCTCCTTCTCAGTTTGTTCTTCCTGAAGACCCGTATACTTCTACTGCAGCACTCTGTTTATGTTGGCTATCCCACCATGTCTCTCTAAACCCCATGAGATCATTGCTGTGCAACTGCACACACACTTCTAATTCCTCATGTTTCTATCACATAGAATCATAGTATTGTCTAGGTTGGAAGAGACCTTTAAGATCATCGAGTCCAACCATTAACATAACACTGACAAAACCACCACTAAACCATGTTGCATGCATTTCTGCCTATGTACTGAAGAGGGACACCCTCAGTCGTGCTGCTTTCACAAGTGTCCGAGCCTCCCCCACTATTCTGTCCCTTAGACACTTTCTCATTGCCTTCACTTCTCTTCCTGTTAAGGCAATCCTCCTGTGGTGTATCTAGTTTAAAGCCCTCTCATTAGGGTAGGAAACCTGTTGCCAAAAATGCTTTTATTCCACTTTGTCAGCTGGGCCACATTTCTCAGCAGTAGTTCTTCAGAGAAGGTACTAAAAGCTAAAGATCTGTCTGCAATACCAGCCAGGCAGCCAAGTGTTCATCCGCATGACACGCCCAAACCTGTCTAAGCCTTTGACTGTCACTGAAAAGACTGAGGAAAACACCACATGCTCCCCCAGGCCCTTTTTCATTTTTCCTAGTGCTCTGTAGTCACTCTTCGATTTGTTCCAGGCCTCCCTTGGTGGTATTGTTGGTTCCCATTTGTGTGGGCAACCACAGGTAGCAGTCTGAACACAAGATGAACATCATCAGTCTCTCCAAAGGATCTGAGATGCAAGCCCCCCAACAAGTAGGAAATCTTCCAAGAAATGAAGACAGGTAGGCAGATGGGTTACTCCATCCCCTGCAGAAGGAGATTCTGTCTATTATCCACCACATGTCCTTGGTGCAGGCAGTTGGTTCAGGTTCCACTGACCTCACTGCCTTCTTTGATAGATATGCTTTGTCCTCACCTATTCTCAGGGCACAGTGCTTGTTCAGTAATTGCAGGTGTATAGGCAAAGAAAGAATATTCACTCTGTTATTAGAGTCATAAGTTTCCAGCATCCCCCATTTTGGAAGTCTCCTTCCACTACTCCTTTAAGCATAATCTCTAGCTGTCCATCCCTCCCTGCATCATGTGGCTCAGGCTTTTGCCTCTACAGACTATGTAGAAAGACCTTATCCATCTCCTGCATTCATTCTCTGTGACGGCATGCAGTCTGCTCACCTCTTTCACAGGTGAGGCCACCATCACCCCCACTCCAGAAGTATTGCCTACAGCCCAAACCCTACACAGCAACATCATGATTCAGGAGTATTGCCTGCATCAAGGCTTCTGTTTTGCCTGGGTTGTTTGCTTCAGTTGATGCTGGAGACTGTCCTATAGCACATTACTACCATCGTTGCATAGATCTTAGTCTTGGGCATAGTTTCAAGGGCCATCTTGCAACAGCTGTCAGGCCTCTATTTTCTGCTCTCCTGGAACTGTACTTCTACTTACCAGATTTATATCTGCTCCCCAAGTTTCAGCTAAGTAGTTGTTCAACACTCCCTAATTAGCAGCCAGATGCAGATGGTTTTTATAGGCACTCCCTAAAAAGGAAACAGCTAACAGAAGCAAAGCCCTCCAGAAGCTATTTGTCACCCAGTGTAGCGGCCTGTGAGATGTTGCTCAAAAAGGAAGCCTCCAGAAGATACTTCCTGCAGTTCATTGGAGAAGCCTGGAAACTGCTGTAACAACTGGTAGGTCTATGTTAGCTGTTCTGTTTTCTGTGCTCATAGTCTGTATGAGACATAATTTTATATAAAATTTGTCTTCTTTTATTTAGAAACAGTCTTGCTTTCTTCTTTCAAATCCAGTATATGCATGCATAACCTCATACCTTCCTAGACTAAATACTGTCTAAATCATTCATTTTCATCCTTTTTTTGTGTAGATATGTTAATTCTTCATGAAGACCGTATCTAATACGTATCTCAAAAATATTAATGGAAAATGTCTATAGTCTGAGAATTCATGTGTGTACTTCTTACAACATTTTAATAACAATTTCATGCATATGATCTCACTTGTTCAGTCTTGCAAAGCAGGCAGACATTTTCATACTTACTGTTGTGTTTGTGATTGCACAAAGCAAAATACTCTTTGACAAAATGAGGTGTGACATTTTGTTTATCCACCATGGAAAGAGTAATGAAATATAGTCATAGGCTTTGCAATTTAAAAAGCAAAACTAAACTATAACATCAACATATAAGAATCCAGTCTTAACAAATTAGCCATACTAATTCATAATAACAATAAAAAAGACAAAACTTAGATATTCTGCATCCTGAAAGTCTATTGGGAGACTCTCAGGTCTTAAAATGTATTACACATATATGTACATGTGTAATACATACAAGCATACACTTCTATATATACTAATACCCATATGTATTTATATATATATTAAAGTTATTTTTAAGCACATATACCATGATTTAGTGGCAGTGCTAGCTGTAATTGCTATTTCTGTGTTTCACGCTTCAGTAACTTTCAAGCTATTTACGCATTAGACTTGTATACATTTTTAAGTCTCTTACACAGAAACACATATAACTCTTATAGGGACATATTAATTTTAACCGCTTCTTTTTCTTATCCATTACAAGCAAATATTTCTGTCCAAATATAAGCTTGATCCTTTTACCATTATATTGCTAACTTGACATGATGGAACAAGGTTTAATGCAATTTAAGTGATGTAAGGGTATGAAAAAACTGCAACTGAAAAAGTACTATTGTTTCATGTCTTACTTGCTGCTTTCCAATCAGATAATGACTAGCTGACCCACAATAAAGATATCAGGAAAAAAAAATCAACTATTAGTTATAGTATGCAAGTATCGTATATTTAAATTAGGTGGTTATATTAAAAGATATTACATTTCAGTTTATAGAAGCTGGCCTGTAGCACCAACCTATAGAGAAAAAGCATATGGTTTTATGTATTTGTAAGATACTGTATATTTGATAAAAATTATGTATGCCATATGAAGACAGAAAAGTTGGTCTGATATTGTTGATGACTTCAGTTATTAATAGCTTCTCTCATCACTGCAAGCAACCCTTATGACAACTACTGTATACAATTTCCCCATTTTATTCCTCAGTGTATAATAAGAAATATAAAAAATAACTTTTGCTAGTAGAAAAGAAGGAAAGAAAATCATTCTATCTTCATGGCAGGAAGAATATTAACTTTTGCAAAGATTTAAAAATTCAGAATTCCTCAAAGATTCTGGGGTGAATACCACGAACAGTGTTGGCTGATTTTATCAGTTTGTAAGGCAGGACTTCTGGTACCCAAGTTATGTTTTGTAAACAAATTCTGCTGACACCGGCTGCATAGCAATTGTAGAGTACACTTAAAGAATACCTGCTCAGTCCTTCTCTCTTTTCAAGCAAAATAAATGACTACTTAGTTGTGTGCTTATGAAAAACTACTCCTTTCTTGAATACCACAGAACATTTCTCACCTAAATGTCACCTGACTTCTTACCTGGCAAACAGCTACAGTAAAATTCACCAATCAAATCATGGCAATGGCCTCCATTTTTGCAGTGATTGAAGGAACATTCATCAATATCCGTGGAACAGTTTTTGTCTGACAGAAAACGAAACATTAAAACTATAAATCATGCCGGGTTTGGGAAAGCAGAAAAGCTACTTCACAGTACAAGTGACAACTGCATAATTTAAATTTTCCAGGTTGGAAACACTATTTTATTTCTGCTTGACAGCTTTAAAACTAGACGTATTCATAGATCATAGCTGATAGTTAACAAGTTAAATATTTTAAAGAAATAAGTATGAGCTACATTTGCAAATATATTGTGTATTCTAGCATTACATCTTGCCATTATAATTACTAGAATTATATGCCCCAATTTAAAAACTATTTTAGAGATTTAATAACCTCAGTAACAATAAGAAAAATATTTCTGAAGGTTGTTTCCATGTTTAGATGAATAAAGCCACTTCTCCGATCCCAACAGAAAACCACAAATTCACTCAAGCATTTCTTCATTTTTCTTCTTTTAAAGAGATTTAATTGAGCTGCAATTCAAATGAATTAAAATATGAAACAACAAAATTATAGGAGAACATACAGAAGATATACAGAGGAGAATATTTAGAAGGCTAATAGGTGGCTTATGAAACTATTAACTCATTTGGCATACCAAAGAAAATTCATAGTCCCTCATCTCTCTATTCTGCACTGCGTTAATTTAGAGCAAGCTCTAGCCTGGTATAAATTATACTGTGATCTTTCTGGTCCAGAATTCGTTCAAAATCAAGGGACAGCTGTAGAGATTAACAGCTCCTGTGAATACCAAAAGCTACTCCAGTGATAGAGAAGGAAAACTGTAGCTGTCACTGACGTGAATGAGAAAAATCGTTGTTGGTATTCTATCCAGAAAGCAATGGAAGACAACATTTTGGAAAAGGAATCATCATTCAAAAATACAAAGATTTTTGAATGTCCTATTGGCAATTTTTTTCATGCAATAGTGGAAAAAGCAACTACAAAGACAGATTTTCTGGGATTTGATTCTAAGTGAAAGGAAAGAGTAATCTCTGCATATGAAGAAAGGAATGTGAAGAACTTGGGTGAGATCAATAAAGATCCATGGGAAGTGAGAGGGTATTGAACAACATAAAACCAAAGGAATTCAGAAAAATTGTAAAGAGTGCAGAAAATTTCTGATGTGAAACCTGATGAGAGGCTGATTTAAGATAAAACCGTAACTAAGAAAGTTACTGCTTTCTTTAAATACACCAAGACAAATTATCCTTTTGTGGGGAAGACGACACTACTTATTAGGAGATCAACATGGCTTTTCCTGTTTTTCAAAGGATGAAAGTGCCTAACTAACAAAATATAGGTCAGGTTACTAAGATAACTTAAGAAGTACAGCATAAATATGTAGGCTTGAAATCAGACCAGCAAAGGCACTGAATAAGATGGGATGGTCAAGGTAACGAGAAATCACGCTGTAAGTCCTTTGGCATTAAAGATGAAGGAAAGGTATGGTTTCCCATTGAATGGAGAACGATGGGTACTGATAATGGTAATCATGCCAAATTGTTCAATGCTTCTTTTGCCTCAATCATCAGTAAAAAGGTCAGCTGCGAGCAGTTCATTATCATAATTGATACCTCTGATTAAAGGGCAAAACTTCAGTGTTGAATAGAGAAGGCAGGCTGGAGGATCGTCAGATGAGTTAGATGTTCAGATAGGCTGGTCTGATGAACGTCACCCTTGGGTACTTCAAGAGCTACCTGATAAAAACTCAGTAGTTTCCTTGGTGAATTTGTGGAAGATAGGTAAGGTACCTGAAGCCTCAATAAAGTCAGCCTTTAAAAAAGTGTAAAAGACAGAGTCTTGAAATTACAGATCCATTTGTGTAATTTCAGTTCCTGGATGAAATATGGGAAAAAGTTACTAAACTGATTACTTGTAAGAACCTATACATATAAAATGTATTAAAAATGAGCCTTATGTAAACAAACCAATTCCCTTCTACACCAGAGTTACAGGCCTTGTGGATAAAAAAGAAACATAAAACAGCAGCATATGTCATATTCCTTAACTTCTGTAATGTTTCTACTGCTCTCATGTGAAATCCTAATAATTGGACTAGATATGAACTACAAAAGAATATTATCAAATGAGTAAAAATTGTCAGAAAACAATATTCGTACATTAGTTATCAGTGGTTTTACTACCAAAATAGATGAATGAATTGCACAGATTTTGAAAGAGGTCTGATGTCCATCTAGCTCCACTCAATTTTTTCAACAACAGCCTGGATGGTGGACAACAGAGTAAGCTTCTTGGTGGCAACACAAAAAGGTACATTGGAGGACAGGATTAGAAGTCTTCATAAATTTTGTCAAATTGGATATAGTGTTTGAAATAACAAACATTATCCAATCAGAACAAGTGGAAGATATCATAATACAGTAAATCACAAGTTAAGTAGGAACAAAACCCAGAATTTTATTCCAAATCAAACAGTGTGCTGGGATATATAAAAAGGAACATAGCCAGTTAGAAGCATAAAGTAATCCTTTTGTTCTCATCTTGCTAAAGTAAAGTTGCATTTGGAGTGCTTTGCACTGTGCAGTCAGCTGCATTCAAGACATGTGTGGACCAAATGAAGACAGTCGAGATGATCATGACAAGAATGGCAAAGAACTTGAAAGCATGACATCTTAGGAAAAGCAAAATGAATGGGACTGTAAAGTCTAAATAAGGAAGATTTGAATAGAAATGTGATGACAGTCATAAAATAAGAAAAGGATTTTGCAAATGTCTTTAGTTTTCCATGTTCATAGCAGACAGGATAAGAAGTAATGCATTTAAACTGCAGTAAAAGTCTGATTAGATGTTAAGGAACTCCTAGTGGTTAGTATAACACACTGGAAAGATTGCCTGAGGAAGTAATGGTGTCCGACTTCTTTAAGGTGAGATAAACACATCAGGAATGACACAGTATGGTATACGTTTTCTGCTGGGATGAGGATGGAATAGATGATCTTTAGTGGTTTTTTTTCTAGTGCTACAAGTATATAATATACAGGGCACACGCACTCTATAACGCAGAAGAAGGTCCAAAGGCTTTTATGTTCATGTAGTGAGTTGGATTGTCTGGAAATTTGCTGTGCCTCGTAACAGGGTGAAGCAGGACAAGTATTCCAAATCCGTGGTCATGTAAGGAAGGACCAAGAGTCATGCATATCAAAAAGTCTAGGAAATTTAAAATAGAATAGGAAAGGTTTTAAGTTACTTGGTGTGTGATAACAGGGCTCCCGCTTTGGAATCTAGTGCTTCTGTCCAAATCTGTATCTCCACTCTGTCTCTCCATTAAAACACATTTAGTTTTTAGTCAGATAAGAGAGAGAGGAGTCTAGGCGTGCAGTAGCCAAAGAAGCAGAGGACACTCACGGTGTAGTAAAAATATTAACACTAGCAGGCAGAAACAAACAAATTCTTCATGCACACCATAAATGTACATGGTTAAAAATACAGCGGGATAGATGGAAAGTCCTACTCTTACAGAGTGAATCTGCAACTTTTGTCACATTCAATCTATATTCACCCCTCAAGTCTTCCTCATTAGAAAATCGTAATGAGACAAACTTCATACTTCTCTGAGCCTCTTTTTCTGCAAGGTGATTATGAAAAGCCCTTAGTCTATTATTTCAATACTGACTTTTAAACAAACTCTGCATTTCTACTCTCACTTCATTTCCTGTATCTCCCTGCTACAGGAGAGAAAGCATATGCATTAACTGAAATCTTGTGATAACTTTTATTTGGTTAAACAGTACATTTTTCAATGTACTGCAGGTCACTTCTGGTCACTTGCGTCTGCTGGATACAAGCAAGGAAAAAGATACGTAGGTTATAGCTACTGAACTGTAGCTGAACTGTATGTGAGGAAAAAGATGAAGTGATCTGAAAAGGACTGCTGAAGACCTCAGCGTATGAGTGCTATTGCAGTGCTGTGCCAAAAAATAAAATTCTCAGATGTATTTTAAAAAACAAGAAGGAATATTGATGTGTAAAATACCTTTGCATTAAAAATTGACTACAATGTTGCATATTTAAAAATAAGTGGGAAGGATGCAGGAAAAGCTACACAATTTATTCAACAACTGAAGAAAGCACACTGTCGGCAAAGGCTTAAAGAGCTCCATCTGTTTCATTTAGAACAAACAAAAACAAGAAGTGACTTGATTAGAGTGTATAAGTGTCTTTACAAAGAGAAAATACTTGGGTGGTAAGAGGCTTTTTCATTTTGTGTAGAAAAGGTAATGAGACTCAATAGCTCCAAGTTGAAGACAAAAATTTAAATAAAATATTTAATATAAACTTCTAAATCTGATGGTGATTACTACTAGAAAAAAAATCCAGTGAAATTCTGGCTTCTTTTCATGCATTCAAATCAGGATTGAATGTTGTTGGATTCAATGTCTGCTTTAATCAAAACTAAGTAATTAGGTTCAGTACAAGGTGGTTAATGGACAACATTAACTGCCTTCTGGTGTACAAACCTAACGTAGAGCATACAACCAGCAATCTGTGGGTTGTTAGAAGACTTCCAGAATAAGTTCCCTGATCCTGTAGCCTTTTGTGGGTCTTTGCAGGGAAAACATCAAGACAATTCTGTGAGCCAGGTATATCTCTGTGACAGCGGTAGCCCACCCCAAGGCAGCTGGGCCCTGTAGCATCATTGTCATCATGCAGAATGTGTATGTCCTGTGCTTGGAGGTTCTGGAGGTTCTTAGGAAAAGTGGCTGTCAGGTGCTGCTCTGCTGTTATCAGAGCTAATTATACAGTTCTGTTTCTCGCCTGATTGCAAAAGTGCCAAGGAAAAAAATCTTCTTATAAAAGTTTTACAAGTAGCTTTAAAAACATCACTCTGCATTTAACATTCTTCTCCTGCCTCGAGACTCCTCAGATCTGGGCAAGCAGCAGTTTCTAGTCAACCTACTGTTTAAGTTTTTATTGTTTAAGCTTGTGAGTCAAGCTGTGGGGTAATGTCCCCATTATCACCACTGCAGCCCTGTAGCCCAGTACATATGGCATTGCCATTGCTAGCATCAGGCCACGGGTTTGGTGTCAAGCTAACACCAGAGGCCTCAGGACTTGCCTAGTGGCCAGGTGGATCTTGCCTCATTTGGTTTAGTTTTCTTTAATTTTGTACAATTGCATCATGTTATGCTTATTGTTAATAAAATGTAGACAGGAGTAACAAGTAGTTAGGCTGCATAGAATGAACTAATTATGACCCTAGAGTAAGGCTGCAGTGTGAAGGACTACAAGGGAGAGAGCAGAGGCCTTGAAGGAACATTTGTAGGATGGCACTGAAGACTCCAAGGCTATTAGCAGCTCACCTGAGGCCAGTTACTGCTAGGGAAGCAAACATAGGAGCTGGGCAAAAACAGGTCTAGGGATAACAAAATAGACAAAGAACAAATGCCTACCGTACATAAAATGCTTCAAATGTGGCAAAATCAGTAGTTATAGGGTGTTGCAGAACCAAGAAAGAGAAAGGTGTAAAAAAAAAAAAAAAAGGAAAAAAAGGAAAAAATAAAAAAAAAATGGCAAAAAAGTGAAGAAGGAAAGAGTCAACTGTGCTACTGAAGATGGCACGAAATATGGCTACTACTTAGTGTGGTCATGCTAAAGCTGATGGTGTCATACCTTTTATAGTCTGACTCTGTCAAAGAAGAGGGTGCCCAAAGGTAAATTTTTTTCACTTGTTAAAAACACAGCCTAGTATATACTGGGAAATATAATTTAGTATCAAAACCTCTGGTACAATTGCAAAGTTGGTATTGCAAAGGCAATATTGAACAGCAGACTTTTTCCAACATCAATGATTTGGTGGATTTTTTTCAGAAGAGAAACCATCCGCTACAAAAAAACAACTAGAGAGAACCATTCTTATGTAAGGTGCCCCATCCATTTCTCGAATTTATTAACAGAATATCTGGGAGGGACGGAAAATGTGCACTGCAGAAGTTGGCTGGAGGCAGATTTTCTTATGTCAGCGTTCATTCACTGATTGCTCATGTCATAACAGAAAATTTAGTCCTAACAGGTTAATTGAAGCAGTTATAATAAAAATCTCAATGCAGCAGGAATTTCTGTCTTGATATTCATATGTTATTTTTACAGGTGCACTAAGATATGAAAAGTAAAAATTGTGCTTGCTGTGCTGGCATATTACTGTCCATAGTATGATGTCATCTATGATCTTAACTGTTTAGAGTATAAATAGAAAACACATGCAAAGAAACAGAGAAAACAGAAATAGTTTATAGAAAAAGATGTAGTTAAGGAAAAATTTGGTTAATGTCCCATGGTAACTCAGGAAGACTAAGAATTTCAACCATGTTTTCCAGAGTTGTCTGCACGTCCTTTAATCACTGTATGAGATTTTCTAGACACAATTGCTTTTCATTTTTTATTTGATAAGGTCCTCCCAGCAACCAAAAACTATTTTTTTATTGAAAAACAATCCTATTCATATTAAATGATTATGTTCCAATTTATCTAAAATTAACTAAATACACAATCACACCCAGAAAGATATTAATATATGTTCTACATACATTATATTATGCATGACAATTGGCATCACTATTGGAAAAAATCCATTATATCTAAAATAAAGGGGATAAACTGAAATACAAAAATAATCTCGTAACACCTCCAGTAGAGCAATGATAAAGTAAATCCCATATAAACTAATTACATTTATGATTGAAGAATTAACTTATCTTTTTTCAGAGGGTTCCAACTGTTACTATTCACCTTCTAATTTAAACAAATCATGCTTAGTATTTGGAGATGGAAAACTATTGGAGAAATGTGCTATTTGATTTCTCACGAAAAAAAGAGATTTTGCTTATTTTTTCAATGACTGGAAAAAACATTGCTACTGAACTATAATTGATTTGTTTTTCTTTAATGCGATTCAATAGTTTTTTATGTATTAGCTTATCAACATTTTTACGTAATGTAATTTGCAACATGATGAAATGTAAACAGTCTTTTCTGCACTCTACTGATCTTTTTTTTCACACTCATTGTTCTAACCTGAACCCTTTCCAGGGGAAGCAGGTACACTTACACATTAGACGTGACAATAAATGTTCCCTAATAACCACACAAATACATACTGAATACATTTCCATGTATGCATAAATAGTGTTTATTTTCCAGCATGTTGAGTTTGCATGCCCAACTGTGGGAAGCCTGCCCTCGGCAGCCCACCTTCTGGAGTGTTTCTGAAATCCAGCAGCCCATTGGCACTGTCCCAGCTGAGCAGAGGAAAGGCAGTCAGCCTTTTGCTCTCATGCCACCATAGGCCCGCTATGAGTCAGAGCTCTGCTGGCCAGAAGCCAGGAGAACCATCTCGCCCTCTTGGGTCTTCAGCTTCCACATTTTGAGTTGGTTTGAAAAACCTTAGTGCTTTGACTAGAGATCAGGTACAAGCATGTTGTTCACATGAACTCTGTCATTAGGGGACATCAGAGAAAAGAACACCTGGCTTTTGGGCTGCTTCTGTAAGGGTCATTGATCATAAAATCACAGAATTATAGGGGTTGGAAGGAACCTTTGGAGATCATCTGGTCCAACCCCCCTGCCAAAGAAGGGTCACCTAGAGCAGGTTGGATAGGAATGCATCCAGGTGGGTTTTGAGTATCTCCAGAGAAGGAGACTCCACAACCTTTCTGGGCAGCCTGTTCCAGTGCCCTGCCACCCCCAAGGTAAAGAAGTTTTTCCTCATGTTCAGATGGAATTTCCTCTGTTCTAGCTTGTGTCCGTTGCCCCTTGTCCTGCCACCAGGCACCACTGAGAAGAGCTTGACCCCACCCTCTTGACACCTGCCCTTTAGATATTGATAAGTATTGATGAGATCCCCTCTCAGTCTTCTCCAGCCTAAACAGACACAGTTCTCTCAGCCTTTTTTCATAAGAGAGGTGCTTCATTCTCTTGACCATCTTTGTAGCCTTCCACTGGCCTCTCTCCAGTAGTTCCCTGTCCTTCTTGAACCAGGGGGCCCAGAACTGGACACAGTAGTCCAGATGTGGCCTCACCAGGGCAGAGCAGAGGGGGAGTATGACCTCCCTCAACCTGCTGGACACACTCTTTTTAATGCACCCCAATGTGGAACAAGAATCTGATGCATGAGCTGTAAGCAAGACTGAGTATCTGTGACTGACTCTAAAGATGGTAAGTACCAATAGATTTTTTCATGCTAATTCTTTCCTTTGAATTGTTGAGGACAGGAATAGAGATGATTAGTGTGGAATAGAGGATGGAGTGATTCAATGATTTTAAAATGTGCAGTGGACTTGACATTAACAAAAAGCATCTAGGTCAGACAAAAGCTGCCTAAAATAGAACAGGTTTTGCAGGCTTACCGAAAACAAAGCTTAGAAACTCTTAGAAAAATAATGCACAAGAAAAGACTTCTGAAAGCACAAAAATAGGTGTCTGTTGCCTTTTGCCTCATGATGGGATGAGTTGAGCTAGAAGGCACTGCACATCCTTTTATAATTTTGGTTTCCAAATGTTCAGTGTTTCAGGGACCACTTCTTTAGCCACAATAGATACTACAGGATTCAGAAAGCTTACAGTATGAGACATGCCAGAAGAAATTATATAGATTTGATCTTCAGAAAGCATATTAAATGGCTTGCAAATTTATTTAGTCTGCTGCATAAATCCTAAAGACTTATTTAAGTAAATATGTGACTGATGGTACATTTTGACTGTTGATTCATACTGCCTCATGATAATAATAAACATGAATGAGACAGAGACAAAACCTAAAACAAGGATAATGTTACACATAGAGAATTCATATGGACCATGATATAAACGAGGAAGTCAGATTAAGAATCTTATGCATATAAATTACAACAAAATTCAGGGCTAAGTGCTAAAGTAAAAATCACTTTGGAATCACATTTTTTTCTACCCAGTGTACACTGCTGTTAATTTACTAGCATAGGGATCACTCAGGCACACGTGCACAGTTTTGAAATCCACGTAGTTAGTAATCTCTTCGAAAATTTAAAATAGGCAAAGGTTTATAATGGACAAAATATAATCCTGTCACTTGTTCGAGATGAAAAAAACATGCCTTCTCATCCCAGAACACAACAAAATTCTTGGGCTCCAGTGACTTACACTACCGGAAGAAATCCGCCCAAATAATGAAACCAGTCAATAACCAACACCTCATAAAATTGCCTCCTCCTTCTCTATCACTGATGAATTCCATAGCAGCCCACCTGATTGATGCTTTGATTCAAGGTATCTTACTACTTAAGGTACTAAAGCTGTCCTACTGTTCAACATTAAAATTCCCTGCTTCACCTATGTTCAGGTTCTGATAATGCCCAGAATTTACTAGTCTGGATGTGCTGAACGAGTCTTTTTCTAATTTTTGAGGCTTGCCAGGTTAACAGACCTGGACTGCCTTTACCTATCTCAACTGCCAGATGTTCTTGAAATGCCTCTAATTGTCAAAATCGAACAAAACATTGCGAGAGAAGGAGGTGGCAGTGCTGCCATCTGTCCATTTGTCCAGTAGCTGTTTCCTATGGGATAATTACAGTGATCCTGTGTGTGCTGACTCCCACAAGAGGGCATTTGAGAGCAAGCTTTGATTTAATGGAGGGAGACAGAAGGTCTTTTTCTTTCTCAAGAGCTGCTTCTCTCTGTCTACCTATCTTGGTCAGAGTAAAGGAAGCTCTGCAGCAGGCTGCAAAGGTGCCGGCACTCAGGTGCACACCCTTTTAACAATAAAATCTACACTTGGGAGCAGAAGCTGCATGAAGACTCCCTGCTCCTCTCAGGACTCTCTCAGTTGGGCGTTCCTGTCCTACTGGCTTTCCTCAGCAGGAGAGTGCTGCTCCCTCCATCCAGGCCAGCTCCCTGCCACCTGTATGGTGCTGCCTCTGCTCCCAGGGAAGGAACAAACTCCTCAGGCTGGAGAGGGCTCCACCACCTGTGGAGCACCACAGCCAAGGCCATTCAAACAGGCCGCTGTGTCCCTCCCGTCCAACGCTGCCCTTCTGGCACAGCATTCATGCATAAGGCACGTGACACCAAACTGGTGATGCCACCTGGCATGGCACTAGAAAATGACAAGACAAGCAAACAGCTAGGCCTAAGACAGCTTTTGTACCTGACCAGCTCAGATTCTAAAGATAAACGTTATTTGGCAATGCCTTTTAACATGTTAGGAAAACAAAAATATGTTTGGAAAAAAAGGAAAAGAAAAAAATCAGCCCTATCCATTTACTGGGCTTTTTCAAATCTCACTTCTGTGATCAAGTTGCATTAGAAAAATACAAGATGTGATCAACTGGGAGCTAGCAGATCTGTCGATGAACTTTCTAACTTGTGCCTCCTTGTTCATAGCTAACTGTTGTAGCCCGGTAAATAAGATTTCTGCCCTCAGCAGGGGGAAGCCCCGGCTGTGCGCTGACCTGGCAGTGCAGGGGCTTGGGGTCTCCGTGGCCTCAGCTGGGTGTCACCGGTTTAACCCTTACACTGGGACCAGCAACTGCTGCCTCCCCTGCTCCAGCTTCAGCTCTGGGGTGACCCCGCTGGGGAGGGGTGACACCCAGCCCCCCAGTCACTGCCTGACAAACCACAGCCCTTTGTGTGCCTGGGGCTGGGGGGGCTGGGGGCCACAGCCAGGCTGCAGCTGGCAACGCAGGAGAACGACACAGGCTGGATGAGAAAATGTAGAAAAATAACCTCAACCGGATCCCTGACTAACAAGGAAGAAACCCTCACCAGGAACATCTTTCTCTTGGGAAGGGGCTCAAGATGCTAATTACTAATGCCTAAACTCACCCACTCCTTCTTGAGAAGACTGAAACTGTCACCTGTAGCACCCAGGGGGACACAATGAAGTTGAACATAATGCCAAAGAAAATGGGTAGATATTAATAAGTTTTCTGTTATAACAATTTTGGCTGTGCTGATAACAGTGATTTTCTGCATTCGTTATATAATATGGATTTCTACATTGTTTAAATATTAACTGGATAAACAAAAAATTCCTATATATACACACGGTTTCCTTTTGTCCTTAAAAAGTTTTTGAGTGTGTGACTGTTATCATGGCAATATCTTCTTGGGCCATCTACATCAGTTGTAGAACTCATAAGGACATGGAATGTTGTTTTACCACTGTCTGCTTTTCTTAGAAGACAAAAGCTCAAATATTCACTATTTTGTATCAAAGACTCATTCTAGGGAGGCTGCAGCACTTGTTGGAAGGCCTGGAGAGAGCAGATCTAATGACATTCACAATGGCTAACTCTGCATTTATTATGCAAATAGCATAAGCACACATGAAAATATTCAGTGTAATCAGGAGGATCCTTCTCCCCACTTCGAATTCCAGTCAGTAGACTGGCTGATTTGTTTTCTTGTAGGAGCTGTCCTGTCTCACAAAAAAAGTCAATATGAACTGAGATCAATAGCACATTCGTGATGAAAAGTCTCTCACACAGGAAATGCGGGAGAAAATAGAGCTTTTTCATAATGGACTATTATGCAGTCATGTGAACTTCTGTGACTGCAACACAGGCCTCGAGGTACCCATTAAAATCTGCCCATAACTCACCGGTAACTGTTTTACTGTTGACAGATCTTGGCTCCTTTTTGTCTTGGAATGAACAGATATGTCACTGGCAAACTGTTTGCATCAGTATGAATCTAGGATAAAGTGTTCCTCTTAAGGAGAACATACCCTGTTCCAGGCTGCCTTGGTGACACCCACACATTAGTTTATAATTGCGTTTCTGTAATGTGGACTCCATCATATCCTAAAGTAGTGTAGCTGTATTTTCACAGGAACAGCTTTTCCTACATTCCTTAGTACAAACTGACCGACTGTAACCTACTACAGAAAAGTTAGATGTTTTCCATTTTGATCCTTGTAGTATAACAGTAAGAGTTTTTAAAGCTCTTTCTTTTCAAATTATTGCATTAAAATGCTTCTATTTATATGAACAAATACTTTGTAATCACCTCAATTATTTTCATGATTGACACAAAATAGGCATATACTATGCAAACTCATGACAGCAAAGCCAGTTATCAAAGAAAGAAGAAAAGAAGAATATGATCTTGTAGGAAATAGAGCGTATCTCAGGTTTGTCATGCTGAATAATATTAGAATATGTTGGCATGAATCAAGCAAAATCACAGACATTCGTGGGAACTGCAACTATTATCACCTTCACAGATTCTAAATCTCTGTATATCATCTTACATTCCTTATGTCCCATCTGCCTATTTTTAACCATTGACAAAATATGTATGAGGGGCTCCTAAACTGGATGTCACTGCTGTTACTATAAACCTGAAATGCTCTATTTACTTCTAACTTAATTTTGCCTTCTCATCCTTCACTGCTCTACTTACTTCTTTAACCTTTCATGCTCCATAATAGATCTCTTTCATTTTTCTTTTCTCTCCATTGGTCACCACAGATTTTGAGCTCTCTGTACATACCTGTTTGGCTTTTTTATTACAACACCCACTAGTTTTGTTTGATTCCTGAGACTGCCACTACTTTTCTTCCTGTTACCTCTTATGAATAATGCTGCTCCATTTGCCTCTGAAATCAGCAGCTGAAAGTCGGCGTGTTCCAGTCCCTGACATCACAGCATATTAGTTGTTAAGAGGGTATATTTTTTGAGACAGTTTTATTGATTTCTGCATGATCCTGTTAGCTGCTTCTGGCAGAAAGCAGGGCCATGAGGATTTGCTCCTGATGCGAGAGCTGTTTTCTTAAACCTTTTAGACACAAAAATAATTGTGCAATTTACAAGCTATTTATCATAAGGATCTGATGGTGTCTTTCTTGACGAGAACAAAGTGTCCTCTTGCTAAAATTGCATTCTCATTTCTATCTATCTCAATCACATAAAATGTATGACTGTGGTATGATCTTCTGAAGACAAACAGCACCAGCTACAGCTATCATTGCTCACCTATTTTCATAGACTAGGTGTTTTCTCAATGCTTTTTTTTTCTAGGCAAAATGTAGTTTTGCTTCACATCAATTAATCAAACAGCATACACACTGCTTTCAATTTTTATCATATTAGCAGGGAAATTAAAGCAGATTATCAATAGCGCAGAACACTGAGTTGAATTTATTTTTATAAATGCTGAAACAGTGAACAAAATGCAATTAAAAAGAGGGTTTTTTTGATTTCAGAAAAGGAAATTAAAAGTTTAACTATTTAATGGCTTATCCAGAGTTAAAATAAATCTTACCAGTAAATCCTGGAGGACAAACACAACGGTAGTCTGCAACCAGGTCTAAACAAGTTGAATTGCTTTTACAGAAGCCATAAGTGCACTCATTAAAGTCGATTTCACAGTTCAGACCTTCAAATCCTTGTTGGAAAAAAACAAAGAGCTATGTATTATTCGGCTATATCTGTGCCTTCTTTTCCAAAGCATGCTTTGGGGTCCTTTTTTTAAAAAAAATATATTGTTTTCAATTTACTCTTGTAAAAAAAAAAAAATCTTGAAGTCTTACAGAAAGATCTTTTAAAAGCTTTTTCTGCTCTGGAAAATACATTTGACCATGAAAGATATTTTAAAAGGAGATAATAATTGAAAGAACAAATTTAGGATTCAGTATTTTCATTAATCTAGTTGAACTCTTTGATTAGCAGAGACTTAAGAATCTGTATATCTTCTGCCATTTTGAGAACATTGCAGATGAAGATAAGTGGTGCTGGGATTTGGACATCTGATTATAGTTTTAAAAATCACCTCTCAAATAGCTACTTCTCTACTTTTTCCTCTATTCGTTTCTTGTGTCATAGTGACTTTTAGCAAACTCAGAAGTCCAACATTTTTTTGTACTTGAAATTGCTGGAGAATCTCCATTCCAATATCTGACATTTTACACTCTTTTAAATGTATTCTAATTCATGGTCATGCTACAAAATTACTATCATTAGTGCTGTCACAGGCCATGGCTGCAGGAAGACCATGACTAATGCTAAACTATCAGCACCCTCAGTGCAAGGCATATTCCCGTAATTTCTCAGACTGACCATGGAAACAATTTCCACTGATCCTTAAGTCATAAAACTTTAGAATTACCCTGAGTTCATTAATAATGTATACAGTAACAGTTCTCATTTGCATTTAGAGTTTAATCAGACCCATGTCTCATAGGTAACAAGTAAACCACAAAATTATCAATGTGGATGCCAAGATTTATTTTTTTTATAAGTTGATCAGGCAGAGTAAACAGCAGAATGATCTTTTCCAAGCTTAATTTTCAACTGCCTTCCAATATCTGTTTTGGCTTCTAATTTAAACTAGCTAATGATGGAGGCTGTACTTATGAGAATTATTTGTAGCAATTTCATCTTTCACGATAAGTTTCTGAACATATCATCACCCCTAGAATGCTTGTGTTAATATATAAATACCTGAAATATTGTAAGCTATGAAATCAACACACCATCAGTCCGTACTTAAAACATAGTAGTATTTGAAGATTAAAATCAAACAAATAATAGAAGAAAGTTTAAAATGCAGAAACAAAGTACCAGGTTATAAACCACAACCTTGACTTTATTTTTAACTAAAAATCCGATTAAAAAAACCATACACATATTTAGAAGAAACCCATTTGTGAAAATATCTCAGAAAGATACTGTAATTTTAAATGTTTTAAAGCATTTCAGTTTTTCCTTGAACTACTTTTTTCTTGAAACCACTCATTTGTTCATACACTTCTGATAACACTGGGCAGTATGCATTTTTGCAGAAACAGACAAAAAGTGCTGAAAATCATGTTGGTTTTCTCTGTGAAAGTTTTAAGAGATTTTTTGTACTGAAGATATATTACAGTCATTATTATGACCATTGTAATTTGATGGCTGTTCTCAGTTACAAAGCTGCAAGTTAGTACATCAGGATAAAATGTTTTCTTTGTAAGTTTATTGATTACAATTTCTGTGGATTTCACGTACTGCACATTTGTGTTTTCTCCGCTCCTTCAGACTTTGCTAAAATCATGAGGTTTTGCCTGAAAAAAGTAGCACTTACAAATATATCTTCCTCCATAATTTATGGAGCATAGGCATTTTATTAGTTGCCTTGGTGGACAAAGATGCAAAGGAGGCTTCAGAAAAGAATTAATAACTTCCACAGAAAGGAAATTTTAACAATGGTTTTGAAGACTGTCAAGAAGATGTTCTGCAGGCTGCAGGCAATTTTGAAAATTTTCAAAGATAATAAAAATAAATTATTTTGAACAGCTTACCGTCAGGGCAAAAACAATCATAGCTGTTGACATGATCCTCACAGACAGCACCATTCAGGCAGGGAGCTGAATCACACTCATTCATTTCTATTTCACAGTACTGGCCTGAAAAACCTGCAAAGGAAGCAAGATAAGCTTTGATTTTCTTCATCTTTATGTGAGCTATTAACATGAAACTTTCATTCCAAATGTTGTTCTGTGATTAAAACCAAGAAGTGTTAGGATGCATATTCCACTGAATGGGAAAACTGGAAGTCAGAACTTCTGTATTTTATTTACAAAGAATTAAATTTCAGTCATTTCTAATTCAACATTACAAATACATGTCTTTATTGCTGGAATAAAGCAATAAAGGAACTAGAAAGTACTTCAGCAAAGTAAGACATTCGTAGCACTATGCAAGCAATATACATATTTTCAAGCAATATACATATTTTCAAGTGTTTTGCTTGTATTAGAGTCACTTTAGTATTTTTATGATACCTTTTTTGAATTTTGCCATGCTAATATGAGAGACAGTACATCAGTTATCTCTCACCCATCGCCTGGTGCTTTCTACTGTGGAGAGGAGCAGTTAAAAAATGCAGAGTACAAAAACACGGAGGCAGAACGAGTACATGCCATACGAGTCAGCTCTTCAGCACGTGTAAAGTGCACAGCTCAATGACAATGGGTGAGGATGCTGTATATGTTGCTAAAAGAAGGAAACTAGACATAATTAAAACAAAAATCCAAAGACAAACTTGCAAAAGGAAAGGGTAAATATTTTTTTTGTGACTTCTTTCATGTCCTTTGGCACACTGTGTTGGATGTGGGTGTCCAGGCCCTGGCAGGGGAGCTGCAGGGCGGCGTCTGTGAGGGGAGGCCGGGGCAGACGGTTCCAGACGGTTCCAGACGGCTCCGACCAACCCCTTATAGGGCAGGGCTGAGCCCCGCAGCCACCATGAGGGCATGTATTTAAGGAAGGGTAAAACGCTGCAATCGCAGAGTGAGGAGAAAAACCAGAGTGAGAAAGAATCCTGTGAGCACCAAGGTCAGAGAGGGGGAGCAGGGGCGCCATGAGACCGAGCAGCAGTGGACGCAACCACAACCGTGACCGTGCCAGAGCAGATGTTCACAGTGTCCAGGCTGGAGGAGGTGGATGTGCCCTGAAGGAACTGCAGCCCACGGAGAGCACATCATGGAGCAGGAGAAAAGTGTGAGAGGGAAGGAGCAGCAGAGAGGAGCTGTTAAGGACTGACCATAACCCACCATTCCCCATCCCCCTGGGCTGCTCTGGGTGGGGAGGAGGTAGAGGAGTAGGGAATGAAGGAGTGAAGTTGAGCCTCAGGAAAAAAAACAACACAGGGGTGAGGGAAGTATTGTTTTAATTTATCTTTATTTCTCACTGTGCAAGTCTACATTAATCGGCAATAAATTATACTGATTTTTCCCAAGTTGAGTCTATTTTGCCTGTAATTGGTAAGCGATTCCCCTGTCTTTATCTCGACCCATAAGCTTTTTCATCTCACCTTCTCCCCCGATCCTGGTGAGGAGGTGGAATGAGAGAGCGGCTGGGTGGAGGTCAGACAGACAGCTAAGGTCGATGCACCACACATATATAGCTTTGTTCTATGATATATATAGACCTTTGTTCTATGATAATTCCAGATATTAATTGCTGATTTTGTACAACTGTTCCAGGCATCATTTTTAAAGCATCACATAGATAACTGATGGAAACTAGGTTAGTAATCTGTGCATACCTCAAAAGCTGAATATATACATATATATTTTAATTTATCTTTTATATTGGGTTCTGCGGCTGATTTTTAATATATGGCTGATGCAAACCTAGTGACTACAAACAAGGCACTTCATAGTTTAATTGAAAGAACAAAATAAATTATGTCTACTTTGTTATTAAAATAAAAATAAATAAATAAAATTAGAATGTTCCTGTTGAATGTTTTTCTTCTATCCAAATTCTTTCCAAGTAACCTAGAGTAATTTTTCGAATGGAGAAAAAACATTCTTTTTTTTCTTTATATCAGGTTCTCAGGATGCGAATTGTGAAAGATGTATAGTGAAAGCATGCCACGCTGTTAAACAGATGTTTATTTATGTAAAGAAAAAATTCCTCATTTTTGTATTTTCTTAAAAAATGATTTTTAAAACTACTAAACAAAATCAATAAAAACAATAGTATAAGTTAGAAAAAACAAATTATTTTACATTTTTCTTTCAAAAATTTAAATCATCTTTAATGTCCCTCATAAACCTTACCTTATTTATAAAACAAATTCAAAAAGTCTTCAGAGTCATCATCAAATGTCAACCTATGAGACATTAGTGAATACCAGAAAAAACAATTTGTGGAGAGTTGATATTTGCGTAGCAAAATAACAACAAATGCAGATAAATAATGGAGTGTCACAGCGCAATCAATGTGTGAGTTCTTTTCACTCTTTCTTGCAGAATTTATTTATCAATTCTAATATACGGTTGGGTTCTCATGTAAAATACAGAGCACACACTGCACAGAATACAAGAGAAGTCAGATATCAGACATGCTTTCAAAGATTCTCCTTTTCAGTCTTGGCTTAAACTAAACTTTTCAGAAGGCAGCACACAATCATCAATATTTGGATTATTCTGAGTTAGTTCATTTGCCATGATTCTACCTAACTATCAAAGAAAATGTAGTAGTTAATATGTTCATGATAGAGGATATGGGTTGAGCCGGCTCAAGGGCCATTCCCTTCAGCAACTGGCTGCTTACAACTCTGAAATTGTATCTTTTCTGAAGATCCTCCAGTTTTTTAGAAAAAAAAAAAAGTAGCTACGGAAAAGCTTGTATCTGTTTCAATTGCGGTAATTTGGCAGCAGAGTTATAACCTATTAAAAACAGTCTGACTACGCTTTTTAACTTACTAGACCTGATATGGACGGCACACACAGCATAATGACAGAGCTCACACCTCTTAGAGGGATGCTGCATAGAGGAAGAGTCTAGGCAAGTGGTGGAACACAGGCTGAGGTCTATGCTGTGATAACACAGTTTGCTATCTACGTGGTTTAAAGATACCATGATCTCATGGGCGCACATTGTCACATTTACCTCCAAGGCTAGTCCTACCCAATCTGACTCTCTTCCACTTGGGAATTCAGAATAAGCAACTCTCCCCTTGTGATTTGTGTCAGCGGATAACCTCGTGTGGAAAGGAAGGGGAAAATAAGAAGAGAAGAATGAGATTAATTGTTGCTGAAAAGACATGTTGAGAGTCTTGCAAACTTGTAAGTTTAAGAGGAATGTCCTTTAATATAACTGTTCCACAGCATATCCAAATGCAGAACTCCATATTTTTTTATTCCTTATGATTTTATCATCAGAACAGTACCTTGAAACCAGCTCTATAGTAAGAATATAAGTAAAAACCCTCATGATGTAAACTAGTAGCTGATAGCAATTTTATCTGTGCAATGATGGGAACGTGCTCAAGTTCTGCATATTTATTTGCAGTTCTGTATATGAAGAATTTTGCCGTTAAAAAACCTTAAAAAAAAAAGAAAAGAACTGTAAAATCAGAATTGCCTCACAAACTACTAGATGGGTGCTGTGTTTTCAAACTTCCAAAGGAAAACATGACAAAATGAACTGGGTTTAAAATCTGTTTTACATGACCTATCTAACTGCCTAATGAGTGAAGACATGTAAAATAATCCTTCGTATTTTTAACACAAACAATCATTTACAAGTGTATTATGAGATTAAACATCATGAAAATGAAAAGCTGGCATGCAAAATTAATTAATGTAAATCCTTTATTATAAATTCTAGTGGTCTACATGCATGAATTATCACAAGTTTAGTTTTTCTTTAATTAATATAGAGTTATTTCTTTAGTGTGTTGTAAACTGGGAGCTTTGAAGAACATATCAGATTCCTAGAGAAGTTATTAGTTGTTTCACAGGAATCATCAAAGTTCCTAATTTAAAAGTCCATAACAGTGAGTCTGGAGACACAAGCGTTGCCAGTCATGACATGATAAAATTTAATATTTTAAGTTGTGCTACAACATCAAGTTGACACTACAGAAACTGCAAAACTCTGAGACCAGAGCCTTTCTCAGAGTAATAATAAGAAAGATGTGCTTTTTAAAGCAGCAAATATATAACTTCAAGGTTTTGTTATTTTATCTGATTTCTCTGCAGATGCACCATCAGACATTCAGTAGGAGTCCTAACAAGATAACACCCGCCAGCTTCAGACGATAGAATAAATGTTCAAGAAGTTCAATTGTTAAAGACAGATGGGAAACTTTATTCACTCCTTTTATAGATATACAGCTTTCTCAGAAACCATTTCAAAAATCTTTTCTCCAGGGACTGGAATCTTTTCTCTGCGGACTGGAATCTTTTCTCCGGGGGCTGGTAGAGAACAGGTAGACAATACCCGATTTCTCAATTCTTTCTCACTTTATTATATTCATTAATAGGTAGATAAAACATTATTTCTCCAGCAAGTTTATGTTCGGTATCTTTTGCATGTTCTTCCGCATTTTCTATGAAGTTTGGCCTAAGCCTTACTCATTTTCCGTACACTATGCTGGAAATGAGGAGAAATGGAGGGTTTGCTGCTTATCCTCTTTTAAGTTAAATATTATGAATTATTAAACAACAATTGTTACTGTCACAACTTCATGCTGCTTTTCTTTCCTGCTAGGAGGAAGGTAAGAATTTCCTGATGTCATAGAGCAAAAGAGGAGGGATGGGAAGCAAAGCTATAATGAAAAGAGATATTCCTTTAACAGGGTGAGAGAGAGAAAAAATTCTTCAGTATGTTATCTGCTGTTGTTAGCCACCAAAATGTCAAGTTACCATCACTTTTATTTCTTATAATAAAGAATGTTCATGATTTGGCCTCTTTGAACAATTCTGTATGGAAAAGATGAGAGAACACTACTGTTCTGATAATTTCTCATCTTTCTCAGTAGCAGAAGCCATCTTTTATCTAGTGTCCAACAAAGAAGGGGTCACCCAACTAAAAGAAAAAGAAATAGGTATACCAACTTATTAGAACTGCTCAATAATGGAAGAAAAAAGAAAAGGTATTGAAGATCTCACAACATTTTTCTAAAATGTGTCATTACATCTCAGAAAAAAAAAAAAAAGAGGCTTTTTCAGACTAACAAGAGACCCACACAAATCACAGGGGAAAAATATCTCACTTTCTGAGAAGCCCTAGTTTGGAAAGCAATCCTGTTAAACTATGATTGACAATTTTCTTCACTGCAAAGGTATTCTGTACCATCTCTTCCATATAGCTCACAAGAAGATGCACAGCTCAGTTTACCTCCAAAGATTAGGCTGCTGAGATCTCTTGTTAGATTTCTTTAAATAAAGATTGAAAAGACGACCATCTGCTTCCCTCAGAATGGAGAAAATGCCAAAGAAAAAAAAAAAAAGAATTAAAAATACCAGTCAGAAAAATAAAATAAGTTTTTTCTTAGAAATGCAATCTGAAGATTGCCGTCTCTGGAGTATCATCCCAGTATAAACAGACAATGGCTTGGAATTAAGTTGGATATTGGATAGCTATTGGCAAAATTTATGGCAAGAGAATTTTCTATGCTCTATGTTTTATTTCAGAGTGATAGGAAATTTCTAAGAATTCAGAGAAGCACAAGAAAAGTAAGACTGAATTATGGGAGACACTTAAAAAAATTCCCTAAAGGAAGGTAGAATATGTTCATATCTTACATTTATATTGTTCTAAGTTACGAACAGGATGACTATATCCTGATCATAACAAAGGCATCAAATGAATAAACTAGAAGACCTATCTGTTGTGGTTTAACACCAGCTGCCAACTAAGCACCACACAGCTGTTTGCTCACTGCCTCCTGGTGGGATGGGGGAGAATTGCAAGGGTAAAAGTGTCAAAAAACTCATGGGTTGAAATAAAGAGAGTTCAACGGGTAGAGCAAAAGCCGCACACGCAACCAAAGCAAAACAAGAAATTCATTCACTGCTTCCCATTGGCAGGCAGGCATTCAGTCATCTCCAGGAAAGCAGGGCTCCATCACATGTAATGGTTACTTGGGAAGACAAACACCATAACTCTGAACATCCCCCCTCCTTCTTTTTCCCCTTCTTCTTTTTATTGCTGAGCATGATGTCATATGGTATGGAACATCCCTTTGGTCAGTTGGGGTCAGCTGTCCCAGCTGTGTCACATCCCAGCCTCTTGTGCACCCTCAGTCTACTCACTGGTGGGGTGGGGTGAGGAGCAGAAAAGGCCTTGACTCTGTGTAAGCACTGCTCAGCAATAATGAAAACATCTATTTATTATCAACACTGTTTTCAGCACAAATCCAAAACATAGCCCCATACTAGCTGCTATGAAGAAATTTAACTCTGTCCCATCCAAACCCAGCACACTAACCAAGCTTTAACTTTTAGGCTACTGAGAATATAAACTGAAGTGGGTCTGCTCATGTTTCTAATTTATCAGGAGACAGAATCATACTGCATTAAGACTGTCTGTCTTCAGCAACATTTCCAACCTGACAGGAGCAGACAATCTTCAGCACGTCTCAATTCAATGTGCAATGCACCTTCTGATTGAATGTGTGATACTGCATTTATGGAAGTGTATTTTTTCAATCCTGTGAACAATACTAAGATGGAGAAAATTATTTGTGACAAGAGAATAATTATTCTCACATCATAGGTTGTCCTCATTTACTGCTCTTATGGTTTAGTTTACTATTTAACTCCTTTATTTATTTTGTTCTGTTCTTTATATATTACTTGGGTCTGTATCCTCACATGTTAACAGGCATTAGTCAAATGACCAAAATGTAACAGTAAAAATCTAGTTCTATAATTTTTAATTTTGGATAAATAACAGGGTTGCAATGATCACATCAGCTATGAAGGTCAAAATTCCTTCTCCGCACACTTTAAATTTTATATTCTCTGTTCAAATTTTTTTCTAGGACCTTGCTTGCATGAAAGCATGAAAGCATAAAATCATGGCAAGTGAAAGTAAAATTTCTTTATTTCTATTAGCAATCTTAATTTGGGTATGGATTTCCCTAGAGAATATTGGGAGAAAAAAGAAGAGGAGGGATGGATCTTAATCGTTGTCATCTCAGCAAACAGTAGCTGGTTGTAGCACATGGTCCTGCAGCCTCATAGATGATCCATTTGATTAAACTTACATTTATCTCAGTTAACCTTTGTATTGCTGCACTTTTAAAGTAAACAAAAGTATATTGTATAGGTTACTAGCTTATGAATTCACTGCCTTATGGACATAATAGGGTACAACAGGTTTACTGTATATAGATCATGGTACTTTGATGATATAGAGAATCATAAGATACCTCACATTGCTAAAAACTGAAACACTTAAAAAACCCAGAAGATTGATTCTGCCCTCACTTACGCCATTGTAAATCAGAGCAACACAACAACAGCTGAAATTCAGTGCAGTTTCCTAATACTGCTGTAAAACTGGTGTATGTATATTAAACCATACTGTATGATTCTTCAAACAGCACAGTGTTTCTGAGCCAAACACAATGCTCAAAAAATTCAAGGGTTTGGAAATATTTTATTTCTTATGAAGTCTTAAAATCGCTGTCCTCGGAACCTATAAAAAAAATAAGGGCATTAGGTTGTGATAAAAGGATTTTAATAGCTAAACTGCTCATATCAGCATATGTCTAATATCTGAAAAAATGTTTTAAATACCAGACAGTTTGTATGAAGTCAGCAGATTTCTCAGAAGTAGTTTAGTGTATTAATTCTTCAGGGAAAAGGTCCCTCTGGAACTATATATGACCCTTCCCTGTATGACCCTTCCCTGTATCCCCCTTCCCTGTTTATCAACACTTCTTGGCCACCGCTTCACAGGCTTGAATCCCATTTTCCCAAATTTATGATACTTAACTCCATAGTAGCTGAGTCCGTGGCTGTCTGTTCTTGTATCAATGATGCAATTTTGTCTAAACATCAAGGAACAAATACAGAAACATCATCACCCAGGACATCCCAAAACACCATCCTTCTAAGGCGTGGCATCTGAGAGTTTGACCACCCTGTGTTCAGAGTGGAAAATTGTTGCGAGCAGTGATATCATCTTCCTAAAGGATTTTTCAAGTGAGGATTAGGAGGCAAAGAAATAGTGGGACAGGAGAGAAAATGGAGTTTGAGCACTCCTTTTCCAAGTGTTACTTTCTTGCTTGTTTCCTCTGCATCAGGGAGGAGCTATAAATTGGGAAGAAACAAGAAAATTCTCCTGGTGACCCTGCCTACTGCCTTCCAAGTCCCTGTTCTTTCAGAGCTGTACGTCTGACCAGCAGAGACATACCAAATCATCAAGGAAATTTGAGGAAAGAAAGCAGTAAAGAGATGACTATGATGCGATGTTAAAAGAGGACAAATTCTTTCAGCTAAAATCTCCTGCCCTGCTTACTGTATCCCACACCCGGTTCCTGCAGTTGCCTACCACGATTAGCTTCCTTATTAGTTTCTGCCTTATTTCTCTGTTTCACTAAGCTGTTACTCTTAAATGACCTGTTCAATGGCTTTGTCCCCTCTAAATAACCTCCCTTTAATCCATCTGCAAGGATTCTTTAAATAATTCTTTAAATGTGGCCCGTAAAAGTAAATAACTGAAGTCTATGCTGCTAACAGCTTTCCTCAATAGACTGTCTTGTAGGGGAGAGTGAATAGATGGAAAAAAATTTGCAGAAATACATCACAATGTAAAAAATAATTTTGCTTTCGGGTGACATCATTTTATGGATTATGTTATGTGATTAGAGACTCATCTCCACACATGTGAAAGACCACAGAGGTAGAATGGCAAGGGGGAACACCCCAGTGCCCCAGTCAGGGGCACCAGTCCCCACCGTGGCTCCCCGCCGTGAGCTGTTCCAGGTGAGCCTCAGCTCCAGAGGCCAGGGGACACCCCACACAAGGAGTGAGCAGGGGGTGAGCACCCCAGGCACCTCACAGACTGCAGGGTCTGGGGCTCATTGAGGGGTGCAGGGGAAGAGCATTTGGAGATTGTACAAGGTTAGTTATGGCATGTTAAGAGGAGGAAAAAATGCAGGAAAACAGAGGGATAAAGGTTATAAAAAGTGCTGTTGACCTGTAAACAGGTGCTGGTCAGTGTGTATGTCTGACCGTGTCCTGTGCCTGACCAGTCTGTCTTTTGTTATTATTAAACTCAATTTCTAACTAATTTCCTGGATAGAAGTCTCTACTCTGTGCCCAAGCGTGTGAGGGTATCTGAGTGCCAGCAATGGGAATGGGACCAGAGGTCAGAGGGGCCATGTTTCTGGTAGTCAGCAACTGGAGAGACCGGGGTGCATGGGCATGGTGTTGGTGTTTATGTCAGTGTGTGCAAACAGTGTGTGCACCTAGTGAGCAGGTTAAGAGAGTTGGGAGCCATGTATTGTGCCTGCCCTAATTCTGGCTGGATACTGGAGAGACCAGAAGGTCTGCAAGTTGGCTACTGAAGGGACCAGGAGGTCCAAGTGAGTGAGTGAGGAGACCATGAGACCTGTGGGCTGGCTCCTGATGAGGCTGTAGGTCTGGGCCAGCTACTGGAGAGATGCGTATACATATAGACGTACTGTATTTGTGTGTGCGTGTACCTGTTGGGAAAGCCCTTCCAGCCTCGTTACCGGTTAGACCTGGGAGCATGGGACTGCGGCAGTATCACCATTGTTGGGCTACTTGCTTCAGCAGCTCGTAACAGATCAGACCTATCTCCTTAGGGAATGGTGATTTGTTCTAAATTTCAGCGCTTTTCAGCAAACCACAACAGCACAAGATCTGTGTTCTTGGATATAAAAATACAGAATTTAAACCACGGATATTATCGGGTAAGCGTTGAACCACTCAAGCTTTAACTTAGCTCATATTCCACTTTGTGACAATTTTGAGTACACGGCTGCATGGCTAAAGCTGGAAACAGCGGAAGGCATTTAACTGCCTTACTGTTCAGCCTGGAAACACAGAGCCAGAAATTCAGTTTAGCAGAACTACAAAACAACAGAAAATCTAAATTTGCTTTCGCTGTGGGAAAACAGGGCAGAGTTAACCCACTTGCTCCAAGCTTACATATGCCGGATGAAGACAAGATAAATTGGTATTCTCATAAACAGTGAGCAAAGGTGCAAGATTTAGTCTGAAATATAATGAAGAACTGTTCTAAAGGGCCTATAGTGTGAACCAAGACCTAGATATTTTAATTTGGTTTGGTGATATTCAATAGTGAAGAAACTTGAAAAAAAATGCAAAATACTAAAACCACTGAAATGAGGTGATACTTTCTACATTTAAAATGTAAAATGCAGAGCAGAAGAAAATACAAATAAAAAGCTGTTTTGCATGTGAATGTGTGAAAAAACTACAGGACAAATTTGTTTTGCCTGTGCTTTTTTGCATTTTGACCTTTAGGGAAATGAAGGTAGTTAGACATAGCTGCCAACCTACCTTAAAGTAGTTGTTACAAGCCATTTTTTTAAATTTTAACTAGTTGGAATTGTCTTCTCCTAGCAATTCTGTCCTTTTGAAAATGTTAACTTCTGACATGTCTCTAAAGTTAATTGATAACTAGCTAACTAGGTGGAAACTGATTCAGATTGAAAACCTAGTTATCTGTAATTTGGCCCAAACAGCTTTTTTTTTTTTTTTTTTTCCTCCTAAAAGGGCAGAAATTACCAAGCACAGAGAAAAGCACCTCATTCTTAAAAATGGAAAAAAACAATGCTTTTCAGTACTTCTCTCCTCTTTCTCAGCAGTCCCTATTTCAGAAAAGATTTCCTGAAAACAACACTTTATAGAGAGCTTAACAGAGCTACTGACAAGTGTTTTATTCAGGACATTTTTTAAATAAATACCTAACATTCTTATAGTCTTTGTTAATAGTATGAAAATGTTTTAGGAACTACTCCTGCCCTTTCAGAATCAGGAAAAGCGCACACATTTTGATCCTACAATTGGAGACGGTTTGAAATCTGAGAACATTACAGAGACCCAAGATCTCCCAGCCCTCAACATTTCTGGTTGGGATGTTGCAGCTATTCCCTGTGAAAAGTCACGGCAGGGACACCCTTTCTCAGGAAGGATGTAAATGTCTAGTGTCTGTTCCCAACATTCCGACGATATTTGTTACAGGAGCACAGTAGGCAAGGGGAAATGTCATAGGGTCAAACACAGAGCTGCACACAGCAGAGACTTTTTTAAAGGTTTTCATTATATAGTTCACTTCATGCTGTTGCAGCTATGCAGAGCCTTTGGTATATTACAAACATAAGGACTGGGAGGGAAGAAATTAAAGGTATAAGTCGAATCTGTCTTTAATAGAATCATTTGGTGTACACAGCGCAAATTATACACTCTGAAACATTTGAAAGGAAACATATTGATAGATTTCTATTTCTTTGTCTCTTCCTTGTCACATCTTTAAGAGAAATTGTCCTGCAGACAGAAAACAATTTAAATGTAATTTGTGTTTGTCTTAATTTGTTTCTGACAAAGTAGATTATTCATTTTCATTATAATATTATATGCTTTGAGTATGTTTATTTCTTGCTGATCAGAATGCCTACAAATGACGCCTCTTTCACAAACATCAATTAGCTATCTTAATGTGCTGGAAGAACATGAGGAAAAGTAAGCTTCATTTGCATTATTTTTAAATCAAGAATGAGTTAAGAGGGAAGTTTTAAACTACATTATAATCCATGTATGCACATTTAATTACCTACTTTTAATATAAAATTAAGTTTGACAAGAAAATAGAAGAAATTAGTCAACTAAAATATAAACATATTTGCATGCTTGAAATTGTACCATCTCAATATGATTTTAACTGGGATACCATGCAAGTTTCACTAGTCCTATACACATGAAAATATGAAAAGAAATTGACATGAATGTTAACACAGAACATAAAATTTCTGATAGTGGGATAGTGCACAAAATGCTGAGTAAGGGGAAACAGGATATTTGTATTTAATTAGTTTATGGTAATTAAACTGTAAAACTAAATATCTATTTAAAGTTTGTAGATATAAAAATATGAATGATAATTCAAAGATGAACATGTGTATAAAATATTCCTATTTTACATTTTATGAGTATCACCAAACAGTTCAGATTTGGAAAACTGAAGCAACTTGATAAAGGACATAAGACTACTACAAGAAGAAATATGAAAAGAGACATTTACTCTGTGCAAAATGCAGGGAACATGAAGAATCAAGTTTGAGACAGTTGAGATCAAAGCCTTTTTCTTCCCGCTTGTAAAGGCCACAGGAATGAAGCATGCAGCTTTGTGATATGACCGCATCCACGCCAGCGCTTTGCTGTAAAACTATGTGCGCAAAGTCTTTCAAGAGTTCGCAGAGCCTATGATTTCACAGTCAAAATCACAGAATCACAGAAAGGTTGAGGTTGTAAGGGGCCTATGGAAGTCATCTGGTCTAAACTTTCTGCTCAAACAGGGTCACCTACAGCTGGTTGCCCATGATCATGTCCAGACAGCTTCTGAATATCTCCAGGGATGGAGACTCCACAACCTTCCTGGGCAACCTGTGTCAGTGTTTAGTCGCCCTTACAGTAAAAAAGGGTTTCCTGATATTCAGGTGGCACCACCTGTGTTACAGGTAGTGCCCATTACCTCTAGTCCTGTCACTGGGCAGCTCCATCTTCTTTTCACACTCCTTAATTCAGAGCTTGAATATAAAACAGTGGTTTTGTATTAGCATAAAAAGTAGGTAAACAAATTATGATCTGCATAAATATTTTGACATTGCCTTCACTGAGTGGCAAATAGCTATCGTCAGAGCATGTAGCAGGTGATGCAGCTGCTACACATCTTTTCTCTACACTGAAAAATCAAGGGTAAAATGTATCTGAAAGATGAATTAAAAATACTAAATTAGCTTCAATTATTGCAAGAAAGGAATTGGTAACTGACGGTTTCTGGGGCTGCAGGCCTGGAAAAATATAGCATAATTATTTACTAAGGATACAGTTTCATAATTTTTTTTGCCAACACACTCTTACACCAAAGTAATTCGTTTTGGCTCTCAGACTTTGTAACTCTTTATTTAGACTTCTTCTCAAGATGTGGATGGGGTCTCTGTTTCCACTGGTACTTGCCATAGTTTTCTCAGCAAATGGAAAGGTAAAATAAAGCATAAATAATCAAGAAAAGGAACAAGATTCACTGGGAAGCAATTTTGTGAAAGCAACATCGCTTGCAAGAGGCTTTTACATATATGAAGTTGTTTAAAAAACAATAATTTTTATAGAATTGTAGATATTCTGTGAAGACATATATGCAGTCAGCTGACTCATAATCATATTGCATATGTTAAAACCTCAACATTATTTTGTTTTTCAGAGACTAATGCCAAGGAATAAATCAAAAAACGAAAAAATATTTTCAGTGTTTCATACACAATCCAAGAAACTCTAGGTCAAATCTAAAAAATGCAGTTGTTTCAATAGAAAATATGGAATGAAAAACTGTTTCTAATATTTGATACTTGAGAATTATGATTCCACCTAAAAAATAGGTCTAAATAATTCCTTCTCATTCTTAACAGAAAGGCCATAGCCACCGAAAAAGTAATCTGCATTATGAACATGTCAGAGAAATGAGAGAGACTTCCTGAGCCCTATAGGCATCCTGCTTAACAAGATCTCCCTGGATGATTAACTCTATTAGATCACATCCTTACTCACTAAAGGCAAGAAATCTTTGCTATTATAGTTCATTTTTAATAATGCACCTATTTGTAAAAAGGAAACAATATATGTATATCTTTTGTATAATTCCATTAGTTTCTACAAAATTACCCTAATGCAAATGTGGTCTAGGATCAACTTCATGGGAGTTTGAATTCAGATGCTTTACATCAAAGTAATAGTTTTAGAAAGTGGTAAGACTCCTAGACGTTTTCCAAGGATGAGATAATAAAACTGAAAAATATTTTATGTTACAGTCTTTAAAGTCTCAGCTCTTAAAATGTCAAATGAATCCAGATACTAAAGTAGGTTATATGTGAATCTCTTGCACATAGGTTATGCACTGAAAAATAAGGTGCATTTGGACACTGAACTGTCTACACATCCAGCAATGATGTGTGAACTCTCGTACCCAAAGCAAGATCATTACTTCATTAAAAGCCTCCTCTGAGAACAAAGGAACAACAATTCAATCCACAGAACTGGTTGGATAAAAAGCCAGAGGAATGGCACACTATTTTCTACTTCAAATGCATATTGGCAAAATAAAGGAAGGGTCTCATTAGAGGAAAGCACTGCTTTTCAAGAAGATGTAAGAAAGAAATTTTTTAAGGTGAGAACATTCACTGGAACAATCTCCCCAGGGACATGGTAGAGTCCTCATCACTGGAGGCTTTCAACATGTGACTGGACAGAGTGCTGCATAATCTCATCTAGGCTCCATTTCCCATGAAATGTTGGACCAAATGATCTTTTGTGGTCCATTCCAACCTGGGCTGTTCTATGATTCTATAATAAAAAGCATGTTAAAAAAGGCTAGTAGAATGACCAGGGAAACAGAGAGCCTGTCACACAACAGAGGCCTCAGAAAGTTTAGGGTCTCTAGTGTAGCAAAATATAGGCTGAAAGGAGATACGAGTTTTTCTCCTAAATCTGTCAGTGAGAAAAGTCATCCAAAAAAGGTGAACAACTATTTAAGTTAAAGGATAAGGATCACAGGTACAAACTGATATTGATTTTTCACAAATTTAAATTACATAGTAGAAAACCTTAATCAGCAGAGAGCAGTGAGATTCTGGGATAATCTTCCAGCTGGAATGGTTAGGATGAAAGCTCACTGACTCTGAAAAGTAATTTTTAGTAACAGTTGCAGAAAGTCAAAACTTGATTAGTATAGGAAAACAGATTGTGACAAGTTTGGTTATCATCACCAGAGACTGGAATTATTAGTGTAGAAATTCCCTTCTAGTCATGCATTCTTGAGATCTCCTTTTTATTTTTCCTAATTTTATTTTAAGAAAGTTAAACTAAACAAATGTTTTACTGAAAAGTCTGTGAGTATAAACCAGCATGAAAATTCTAGAAAAAGATACTACTACTTCTACTAGATAAATAGAGCAGTTCAACAATTTTGCAAGTAATTTGGCAAATTCTTATGGTCACTGAGGTTTGGCTTGATCCTTTTTTCTTTTTTTTTTCTCCTTTTTTTTAGACATGGTATGTTATAAAACTTGGACTGCAAGTGAACAACAGGAAATATCCGTACATATTGGTGCTATTTATGATTTCTTTTCTTCAGAGAGCTCCATACCAACAGCAGTGGTGCAGCTATTTGACAGAAGACACAGGATTCGGTTGTCTAGATGTAGCTTCCTTCTGCTATTGGAGATGTTCTGGGGAGTTAAAGATATCTGCAAAGGATAAATATCTTGGCAAGTCTTGGGGTTCAAAATAGGAGTAGATGCCTGTATTTAGGCCACTGAATCCCCCCTTTGGAGCACCTGTCTACATGTAAATTTGATATGTTGTCCATCTTAAACATCACAGAATCATTAAATAATTTAGTTTGGAAGGAACTGCTAGAGGTCATCATGTCCAGCCCTCTGCTCAAAGCAGATCCAATCAGATCAGTTTGCTCAGGACTCGGCTCAGTAGAGCTTTGAGTATATCCAAGCATATTGATTACACAACTACCCTGGGAGACCTGGCCCAGTTTTCAACCACCGTCATGATTAAAATAAATAAATAAATTTAAAAAAATCCAATGAGCATTTGGAGACTGAAGAGGTCTGACGCCGCTTCTCCAATCATTGGCCACTTCTGAGAAGTCTCTGACTGCCTTCTCTAAAGCCTCCCATTAAGTACCTGTAGACAGCAATTAAATCCCCTTTACTCTTTTCCCCCTAAGGGTGAACAGACCCAGTTCTCCCAGATTCTCTTCACTTAAGACCTGCACCAGTCCCTTAACCGTCTTGCTGGCTCTTGTCAGTGTCTTTCTGGTACTGGGGACCAAATGTAATGACACAGTCAGGGAAACAAAACTTATTTCCTTATTCATCCATCTCATTAAATTACCTAAAAGAGTCATATAATTTGTTTCAGATTAAAATGCATCCAAAATATTATACAAAGGTAAAAATTTTGCTACTGCTACTTGCTGTATACTGATGTATTCATTAGATCTTTTCACATAAGTACTCATCATCTCTCATGAGCTTCTTAAATCTGCATAAATGAATTGTGATAGTATTGGGTATTATTGAGAGGATATAAAAATACTTACATGACAATTTTAATAATAAAATGCCAGCTTTGTATTAGCAACATATATCAGCAGCTTGGATGTGATAGAAGAAAATATTTTTTTAAAAATCAAGATTATATTTATGATTGAATTATCACTGCAGCAAATATTATTCATAATAAAGAAGCCTCCTCAACTGTTAGAATCCAGGAAAAAGCAGAGAAAAGAGCTATTACCTCTTAACCAAAATTTTTAAATATTGCTGTAAACAGAAGACTTCCATAGTATTCTGGAATTTAACTGATGGCTAAGAATATTGGAGTATATGTGTAGGAACATCTACTCTTGGATTAAATGTATTCTGCATACTGTAGGCAAAAAGAAATCATGCAGCTTCAGATTATAATGGATTTGCACAGGGAGGAAGAGAGAGGGTACAGGAAATCACACTGGCAACATTAATTCTGGCTTTTCCAGATTTTGAAACCTTAATCATTCTTTTAATACATTTTGTGGGTATATACATAGTAGACACATTCAAGTATTAACAAGGAAAGAATAAAGTCCTCAGTTGTGCAAGAGATACAATATGGGCAAACTATTCTGCTTCTACAAAATTCCACTGACCTCCATAGAGTGAATTATCCCAGCTGAGGGTGTCCCCAAAAAACATACTTAACTTTCTGGTCACAGTACTAATCTAAAACAAATGAATGGAATACTGGGGATTAATCTAGAAGCATTAAAGAACAGAATCTCATCTCCCAGATGTTTCAGTTTTCTAAATCTGCATCCAGATGATTTGTTTTACATCTGTGGCTGTTCGGGGTTAAGCCATTACTAACTCCATGGGGTTAGGAGGGGAAAGAGAACATCCATAATTTAGCTAACTTGTCTTCTGCAAAACACCATGCATCCCTATGGGATTTCATATCATATTTGTATTTTTTAAGAACTCAGTAGTCTATGCCTAGGATAACAAAGTATGAGAAAACTTGAGAACAAGGAGAGAACAAACACATTAGAATTGTCTAGTACAAGGGTTAGAATTATTTGTACAAGAGATAAAGCTTTCTTGACAGCCAGTTCAAGACTGCTGAACAAATTTCAATAGGAATTAAGAACAAACATATAGCAGAGAGTACATGTATTCAATTATTTAAAAAAATCCCTGTATGATTTGCCCTTGCAGAGAAAAATAAAGACAGACTTGCATGTGGGAGATGCTAGTCACACAGACCATAACATGGGCCTGAATAGAAAACCATGCCCCCTGACAGGATGATTGTATAAAACTGTGCAAGATGAGGCTTACTGATTTTACTTGTGCTACAGCAGGAGATCTTCCAGGATTTTCTTTCAACCCATTCTAATTTTCAAATGCCCTGTGAAATTGTTGTTTAAAGATGAAAAACTTCAGAGTGGTTTCTTCCATTCCTGTTAAGAACAGCATTTTAGGTTTTTTTTTAAACGTTAGTATCTGTCTGTTTGAGAGGATGTCATTACTGCAGACAAATTTATAAAGCCACATCAAAACTAAGGGCGCATGAACAGCACCTGGGTACCTCCCACTGATAAAAAGCTACAGATGCCAGCACAAAGAGCTCTGTTCCAAGCGAGATGCTGAACATACCTGTTACCACAGTCAGCCCAGGGACAGCTATTGTTTCATTTATATCTCTAGGACTGAGGAACCTCTTCCTGCGTTTGTGGTTTTCAGGACTTACAGCTTGAGTGAAAAGAATAACAGGATTTACAGCTCAAATAAAAGGAATAACTTATGAAGTGCACACAGTTGTAAGAAAATACAACACATCTATACAGGAAAAATCTTCCTTGGTGTAAATGTATTAAAGACAATATATTTACAAGGATTTAAAGAACTGCTTTTCTTGGAGTTCTTTTGTTTGGGTTTCTGCTTTCCTTTCTTATTGCGGCTGTTCTGTTTTGGTTGGTTTTTTTTTTTTTTTCCAGTGATGTCTTATTCTACATTTATTTTTCTAACAGATTCTAATCTGAAATCAAACAAAAAATTTCTTGATTAATTCACTGTAAAAGAAATAGAATGAACAAATTATATTAGAAAGAATAACTGTACATCTGGACTCTAACAGCCAGATGGGAACTTTTCTATCCAAGAGACTAAAGTTCTCATGTATATAACTGTTATATGCTTGTTTCCCAGCAGATGTGCAACACGGATGCCATTTTTTCCAGAAAAATGACATGAACCATTGTAAATTTCTTTTAAATAATTCAACAGAATATTAGTAATTCCACAGCTCCTTAGATTTGCAAATCTGTTTAAATTATCTGTCCTTATGAGCAACGTATTCAGGACAAAATTTTACCCTAGGAAAAACTCAAACAAAAAGTTTAGAAATAGTCTGGAGTCTAACCTTAAATCTAAATGACAAATAGTTCAGAGTATGTAGCATTTGAATTAGGACTTGAATGTTAATTTTTGCCTCTTGCTGGTAAAGCCTGCACAAATTCTATCCTATAAAGAATTAATGACAGCTCCATAATTTACCATAATTTATAGTGGCAAAGCTGCTGAGTACGACTCCCAGTGAAACTGTTCGAATTGACATCCTTGAAATTTGATAACCATTCATCGCAAATAGAAATCCTTAGTGTGACTGTGCCAGAGGTGTGTGTGTTTGTAAACTTAAGTTGTAAATGGTAGCAGGCAGCAGATAATTGTGGACATGGGTGTGGGTAAATATCTCAAGCAGAAGGTTGCAACTTGTTAGCTGCAGTAATTGTGTGGCCTTATTGTAAATTTTGATAACACTTGAACCAAATAAAAGTTGAACGTATGGAATCTTCCAGTTAATGGAGAGACATGAGAGAGCATCACCCATGTGGTCAGCAGTTGTGCTTCTGCACAAAGGCTTTTTAGGCTGGGAGAACTGGGGGGATGGACTTTCAGAAAGAAGAGCTTGTGCTGAAAGATATGAGCTCCTGAAAACAAGAAGTGGTGTTGTAGAAAGGGGATTGGTAAAAAAGAAGGTGAAGATCTTGGCTGGAGGAAAGATCCTAGAAGTGTGTCAAGAGCCTGGAGATCAGAGAGATGTGTGGAAACAAATGCCAGAGGCTGCACAGGGCCCGTGGTCGGTAATGCCCAAGATAACTTTGAGCAGTGGCTCAGCATGAACCAACAGGACTTCTCACAAAATCAAAACATGGTAAACATAGTGCTGTTGGGGTGAAGTGGGTGAATGCGTGGGATAACCAAGTATGGTAAGAGCTCTAATATGGTTTGTTCTTAAATAAACCCCATTATCCAGATCCACTATGGGCTGTCATTTACACTGTCACCAATGACAGTGGCTTGATTGGCACCAAAGATGTCATTTTGAAGAGGCTTAAAATACATGACTTCTCTTGACAGAGAATGTCACTTTACTTAGAATAAACACGGAGTGTACTACCTGGCAAAATTATATCTAAAAGCCTGTATCAAGCTGACTAGAGAAGTATTCTTTGCAAGGTTTTGGGGATTGTACTGCATGAGGCGCATTCATTCCCATGCTGATGAAACAGACCATATGGAATACAGCTGCTTATCACTGTAAATTGGTCATAAACCATCCTGCTGTTTTTACTGCTGTCATCGTTCATCTTAATGGATATTACTGGATGTTTGGATCATAGAATGAAAAAATCACAGAATCATAGAATTGTTTGGATTGGAAGAGACCTTCAAAGATCATCTAGTCCAATCCCCCACCATGTGTGGACATCTTTCAATAGATTGGGTTTCTCAAAACCCAGTCTAACCTGCCCTTGAACACTTCCAATGATGAGGCATCCACAACTTCTCTGGGTAACCTGTTCCAGTGTCTCACCACCCTCATTGTAAAAATTTTTCCTTATATTCCGTCTAAACCTACCCTCTTCCTGTTTAAAACCATTGCCCATTGTCTTGTCACTACAAGCCTTGGAAAAAGACTCTATCGGTCGTTTTCGTAAACACCATTTAAATACCAAAAGGTGGCAACAAGGTTCCAATGGATTTACTTCTCTTACTATCCTCCTGAGCATGTGACAGGGATAAGGTGTTCTTGAAATTCTTATCTTACCCTGATCTCATTATTAGAAGCAGAGAATAGAAGTAGAGAGTCATACTCATTAGTGGTGATGGACCCATAGAGGCAGACCCTTGCGATAGGATAGTACTGTCGCATACTAAATAAGTTAAGTTCCACTACGTTTCACTGTAGTGGCAGATATGGTTTTTGAACCAATCTCTTGTGCTCCAAGTTCTGTGTTTTCATCACTGAAAGAGTTGTTGGCAGAGTTTCATTAAATTCCCAAATAAATAGTGTAGCAGAAGAGATATAAATTATAAGATAGCAAAAATAATAAACACAAAAACATTCTTTATATATTTTCTAACGAATAGTTACTACTTTTACTGTGAACAGAATTTTGCCAATCACAACAATTGAATTAGAGTTTTATAAGTTGTCAAATGACCGCCACTGTATTTCCAGCTGTATTACTAGCTCTAATTAAACTTGAGTGCTGATAAAGTAATTCTAAGAAACATAATAATATATTAGTTATTTTATTTTAGAGGGTACTCTAATACTGAAATCAAAATTTGTTCTCTTTTGAGTCCTTAAGAAATCAAAGTGGCTAACAGTTTGAGTAAACTCAATGATTCATTGTGATTTTCGAGAAGAATGAAGGAGGGGGTTGAAGGACATTCTTGTTGAGTGGTTTTGAAGTTTAGAATTGCATTTATCAGTGAGAGAAATGTAGTTTATTATGTTTGAATTTCTTCTACTAGTTATATGCCAGTTGTTATACAGTCAAGCATCTAACTGCACTAAAGACTTACAAACCAAAGATACCATCAGCATCCCAAATAATTTAAAATCTAAGCCTAAGGTGAGAGAATAGGATAACAAAAATAAATGAGATGGTGTATACTGTGATGGTTCAAAATCCAATAAATGAGTAAATGGCAGAAATATTTTAAGTACTACAAGTTTAGATCACAGAGAAATATGAAGATGATAGTTCAGACGTGCATTTTTCTCTATTTATAAAACAAAATAATTGTATTGAAATAAAATAGGAAAACTGACAGGTCTTTAACCTGATTATCATAGAATCACGAGATCGATCATAGAATAAATCAGGAGGGAATGGATTTCAGGCAATCACCTAGTCTAACTGCCCGTTCAGATCACGGTCAACTATGAGATCAGACCAGGTTGTTTGGGGCTTTATCCAGTATTGTCTTGAAAACCTCCAAGGATGGAGACTGCGTGACCTCTCGGGGCCGCCTGTTCCACTTCTCAACTGTCTTCATGTTGAAAAGTTTTATCCTTATATCCAGTCAGAACCTCTCTTCCCACTGCTGTCCCCTGCCGCAGCCCTGGGGGAGCCACCGGGCACTGCCTGCCACCCAAGACCTAGATGGGAGCATCTTACCCTGGAGCTCTGGAGAAAAGGACACTCAGGGGAGACCTTATCACCCTCTACAACTACCTGAAAGAGATTGTAGCAAGTTGGTTGTTGGTCTCTCTACCAAGCAATGAGTGATAGGACGCGAGGGAATGGCCTCAAGTTGCACCAGAGGAGTTTTAGATTGGATATTAGTAAAAATTTCTTCACTGAAAGGGTTATCAAGCATTGGAACAGGCTGCCCAGGGAAGTGGTTGAGTCACCATCCCTGAAGGTATTTAAAAGATGTGTAGATGTGTTTAGGGACATGGTTTAGTGGTGGACTTGGTAGTGTTAGGTTAATGGTTGGACTCAATGATCTTAAAGGTCTTTTCCAACAGAAATGATTCTATGATTCTGTCTGGGTTGAGGTGCCTGGTGTGCTGACAACTGTGCTCCATCCCAGACTGGAGTCCGTGCCACGTGATGCCTCACCACCATTGCTGCATAGGCTTTGGCAGAGGCCTCTCGCAGCCCACTCTGTACCCCTGCTGTGACAACTGCTTGAACATTATTAGCTGTTCTCTTGGTAAACCAGATATATTTTATCTGTGAAGTATTCAAAGAGTAGTCCTTCTTATTAACATAACTTGCTGGTACAACTAAATGGATACTGCTTTCTAGTTGTATGATTAAAATGGGAGTTTTTATTAAATAAAAAAAATTGACCTTAGAGACAAACAATATAAGTCAGTCTAGTTTCTTCCCTTGCAGGAACAGGATAATACATTTCTCTTCCACCCAGGATCTCAGTGAACCAGGATCTCAGTGAACCAGCGTAAAGCTATGTTCAGGATACAGGCAGAAAAAATAACACTGAGAAATGAATACCCGGAAATTTAAAAAATCAAGTTAGAGTCCTCTGAGGGGAGAAGCTGAGCTATATTTATCATGAGAAATTAAATGACCATAAGGAAAAATTGCATGTTTGGAGTATAATATTTAAAATCACGACAAGCCAAAGTACAGGTACCTAGAAATATAAATATTGCCACAAGATTTAGTACTGGGGTGGTAAAATATTGATGTGATGGATCTGAGATAGCTAAACAAGCAAAGAAAATGGTTAATCTCTATCATCATTTACTACTGAAAAATGTTTTCCCCTCCCATCATGAATATCAGGGTAATCTGGTTTTACAGAACCACTAAGTACGGGCAATGAAGTATTTATTTTTCACAGCGCTCAAGATGTACCATCACCATTTCCTGAAACAGAATTTTAACAATGATGTGACAGTTTAATGCAAGACCATGGAGACCAACTGCTTTCTATGCTGTTACAAGGTGAGATAACCATGACAAAATGATTTCTGTATGTGTCTATAGGGAGCCCATTATGAGTTTATCATGCTGGCATTACAGTGTGAAATTATGATGGGGAAAAAAAATATTCAAATTTGTACCACATGACAGTGCTGTTCCAGCATGAGTTAATGATATATAGCAACTGAAATGCAAACCTTTTTTTCCCTATATTCTGATTAGAACTCTGCCTAACCACAAAGTTTTGATTCATATGTAGCGTAAAAGAACTTGATATAAAAGTAAATTAACAGAATTACCTGCAGTTAATCATATATTCTTCTCTATTCAGTGTAAAAATTCTGCCTTTAGGCTAAATCAAGATGTTTCTTTGCAAATTCACCCTCAACAGAAATTCACCTTGTCAGATAAAGCACACAAACAAAAAAACATAAACAGAAATCAATTACCTGTGCCCCAAATAATCTAAAAAAATAGAGTATCTGCTCCTCACTTACTTAAATTTCCATTCTCCAATCCAATTATTCTTATGCCCCTGTCCCAACTTGGGTTTTTTTGTTAACAAAATCATTTTGAGCTTATTCTTTCAGGTGCAGTAACATACCTATTTGTGTGTATATTTCCCAATATTCCATTATTTGCCCTTCATGATCAGTGATTATTGAAGCAATATTTCCTTATTCACTAATAAAAAGGCTACTTTTCTTTCTCATAAAAACCTCAGTTACCTGAAGTATTTTTGACTCAACATTGCCTAGACTTTTTATTAAATGTCACCTCTTTGCATAATCTATATTTAGCTGAATTTCTTTATGTTGGGTTTTTTTTTAGAGAAAAACTAGCTTGAACTTCCTTATTTACTGAACAACTAAGAAGAAAACTGTAAGAAGCCTGCCTGTTCGAGATAAATTTACACAGCCCTAAGAACTTACTCAGCATTGTTTCATATCTCTTGTGCAGGGTAACAAAAGAACTTTCTGATATTGTCTGCAAGGATGCTTGTTTCCCCAGTAGGTATGGGAATAGTTAAAGACTGTCTCAAGTGTATTGTTCCGTGGCACAAAGCACTGGAGTTAAAAAATCTGAGACTTCTGTATTCTCTTAGCTATGGAGTTAGAAATTTTTCATTTAAAAAGTGAGCAAAACGCTGGTTGAAATATTGGACAAGCATTGTCCTTAAATACAGGCGCTTAAAACCAATACAATGACATCCCATATGTATCCTAAATAATGTGAATTGTTCAGGCTTTGGATGAACCTCCTTTGAGATTTAAAATTAATTTAATTTTCCAATATCTATTATATGTTATTATTGAAACTACCTACTGGGGGAGCATGACATGGTAAATGAAGAAGCAAACCAAAAGAAATAGCTCTGGTCATTTGAGTATCAGGGAGAAAAGGATCACTTGAATGCTAATATCGGTTTGGGATGTGACAGACGAAATGTAGCATATTACTGTCCGCACATATCCTACAACTAACTTTTAATTTAGCTTTAGCATTTTAGGTGAATTCTTCATAAAATATATAATCCATAATGGAAGTAAAAAAAGTGTACAAATTGTAACCAGTTTTAGCTTTTCCAAACTGAACATGGATTCCTATCAGTTGCTTAAAGATTTCTGAGCTTTGTGGGTCATTAATCCAATTACGCTTACATTACTGTTTGATTTAAAAAATAAAAACCAGATTGAAGGTGATAACAGATCTTAGAAAGACAGCAGGTATTTCTCCACCGAAATGTTGTGGGAATCAGCTAATTTTAGAAGCAGCATAAGTTACAGGAACATATAACTGGCAGGAACTACTGAAGTCAGTGGATCAGTCATCTCCTCCTTTCTCACTCCTGAAAGCTGCTGATCATGAAATAGCTGCTTCTTTCAGAAGGGTTAACATTTTCTTCACATCTCCTTCAGAAATCTTTTCAGTACACTGTCATAAAATAAAGACTTGTGCCAAAAAAATCAATTATATGGGGGGAAAAAAAATTAAAGATCAAGAGATTGACTGAAGTCTTAGATACAGTAACAGCGCAGGATTTGTTAGATAAAACTTCCAGATTATCTTAGGATCTAAGAACAGCCTATGCTACAGAGGAAGGCTAAAAATATGCAATATCTATAAAACAACTCCACAGGGAAGAAATTTTTAGTGTAATTAATAAACTAAGGTGCTTAGATATGTGACCTGTGGTGTTACTTTCAGTAAGACTAAATGAAAGGTACCCGTGGGAGTTATTCCCCACCTACTTTGTCAGGGGAAGTAAGGTGTTTAACTGCATCTAGCAGTCAGTGAAAATCAGGCAACCTATGTCCTTAAGGTGCTTTGTTAACTATCTCCTTGAAGACAGAAAATTAGAAAAGAGCAGTTCTGTACTTTCTCATACTTGAGATTTCATTAAAGCATTTTTGATAAGGTAAATTCATGCAGTTAAACTTAATATTAAGACCATGAGAACCAGCAAGGATCAGCTACCCAGGATATAGCTAATGTATATTATCCACATGCTTTTAATATCAGAAAAGTTTATTTTGAGAATGTTTGCTATGGTGTATTGAAAATAAATAAAATATTAAAAAAGCAAATAAAGTCTGAGGTAATGTCAGGAACTAGAACGCATCCAAATGGAAACTCAAGAGATGCCCCAGTAGGCAATTTATATATTCCTTCTTTCACACAGGGTTTGGTCGATATTAAATTTCACTTCCTGCTACTGTTCCTCTCAAAACCCAGTATCAGTCTGATAGGCACACAAAGTGGAAAAACACAATATGAGATATGGAGATCTGCTACATTTCGTTCAGATCTCCGTTGTCTAATGGGATGTAGGAATTCAGCTTTGTTGTATAAAGACTTAAGCAAAATTCCTTTCAGGTAGCTGATTTCCGTGAGCATAAAGTTTATGTTTCTGATTCTTAAATTTTTATTCAGAATGTATACTTCAAATTACTTTTAGCACATACGTTTCAGTAACCTTCTCTTGTGATACCAGGCCTATTATAAAGTCTTTTTGCACCTACTGAAACAAAACATGAGGACTTACTTTTTTTAATGATTTTTTCCTCAAAAGCTGTATTTTTTTCATTCAAAGACAAAATTTATTTCTAGGGAATCAAATCTAAATGCCCATCTCAGAGTTTTCCTACCTCAAACTTGAGGATAGTTGTGACTATAGGATTGCTGCTTTGTTCATCTCAGTAATCCATTCCAGCAACAACTACTTAAAAAGTAACTGACCAAGAATACAATATTAGCTTAAATTGCTCTTGAACAGGTGTTAGAAATAGTGTTTGAATAGGTGCAATTTATTTACTTAGAAATTAACAACATAGATTCTCTCACCCACCAAGAACATCCTTTCTTTTCAACAATGATTTAATGGTTTCTTGTACAGAGCAAGTCCAAGACAATTAAAAAGCTAATAAATAGTCACAGTGGAGGGTAAATTGCCTTTCCTGCTCTCGAGAAATATGTGTGCAGCTATAAGATAAGATGTTGTCAATCTGTTTAAATTGCAGCATAATCCTTCCTCATCAGAAGTTTATACCATAGCATACCTTAACGTCTTGCTATAAGTACTGAAGGTTGTTCTTCCATATAGTGTCACACCTTAAGAGCATAAACAAAACTATTACTTATGACACTGTAAATACGAGGAAATCATGTTAAAAATCCCTTACTTTATCATTTCATGTCATGTAGGTCAAATGCAATTACAAAGAAACACAACTAAGATTAAGATTTAAATTAGATTGACAATACTTACAGAAAAAAATTATAGTAAGATTTGGATAGAACTTCAAGATGAATTGAAAGACAATATAATTGACATCAATAATCACTATTTTAGGAAAATAGGCAATACCATATCAAATTGACATTTATGACATGATCACAAGTACAGTTAAGAGAAAGTATGCTGACACAAAAGAATTAATTTCTATATATTTTTTGGCTTAATATCATAAAATATTCTGAATAACACATCAATGCTATGCAAAATAAGGGGTTCCCAGATTTACCGAAATTAAAATTAGCTAACTGAGACATAAGTAATTTTGTCTATGGAACCTTTGCAGAGCAGGAATTTTTTAATCAGATATGGAAGAGATCTGTTCTTGGCCTGAAGATGTCCAGTATTTTAATAATAAAAATATAAATATTAGAAAAATTTGCACTTGTAAGTAAGGCTGACAGAGTAATAAATATTGATGGAGACATGCAAGCTATAAAAATTACAAGGCTTTGTAAGATGAGTGTTTGGACAAACTGTTCCAAAATCAAATGGTTAAACTAAGAAAGTGGGCCACACTTGCAGATGAGGATTAAACTGTAGCTCAGAGGTACTTCCAAAGGGTCATTTTAACATCTCCTGTTGCAAAAGAAATATTATGTTGTATGTAAGAAGTTGATGTATGAAGTGAGAGAGGTTAAATATGAAGAGCCGTACCAGTGAGACCATTATGGTAATCCTCTACCTAGTCCTTTGGTTGTCATTTCTAAAACGATTTGAGAAAGGATCAGGTCTTCAACACATTGTCTTGCAAAGACAGTCTTAAGAGCTTCAGTCAATCTAATCAAATATAACACAACAAATACAAAATATTGCACAGAATACAAAGATGTAGAAGACAACCTCTGTCAGCAGACTTCATATCATGTATACTTTTTGTCTATTCCAGTAGTCAGAATAGATTGTGATTATAACTGATTCTGTTTACTTTTAGATAATTACTTCTTGGATGGAAATTTGTAATGCTGCCTTTCAGACAAAGAGCAGTTCTTACTTGGGCTCATAAAAATGGCAATAACACTAAATTGTATCATTCTGTTCAGGTGTGAATGAAATCTGTATGAAACTCCATTCTAATTTATCTTATTTTATACAGGATTATGCAGAAAAAATATTAATTACGTATGTCCCCATTTGTAATGAAAATTGGCTTCCCAAATTATTTAAAGGGAATCAATGGATGTATTAAATTACATGTTGTTTGTTTATAATTTTTATTAATGCGATCCATTGACTCAATCTGACCTTACGAAATGAGCATGCATCTGAGATATGAAAGTTTTCCAGAAATACCCCTTTATTGTTACATTTATCTGAAATACAAAGAAACACGTTTTCTGAAGATAGTATTTTAGGCTTGAATCCAAGAAAGCACTTAAGTAAGGGTACAATTTAAGCATGTGAGGACTGCTATTGATTTCAGCGGAGGCACTTATATAATTAGAGTTACTCAGGTGATTAAATACTCTACTGGACTTGGACCCCATTGGCATGGCATAAAATTCACCTTTATGGAGAAATGCAGAGTCATCAGAATGAAAAAAAATCTCATAAAACTTTCGAAGTAGGGGCTCGAGTGTGGGTTTACAGTCAAACTTTTCATTTTGGGAAAACAGAACACTAGCCTGGCTATAAAACAAATTGCATGGCCAAAGAATGATGTGGCTGAGTAGCACCTCTTATTTTTCTTTTTAAACAATTGTTTCCTCTACAGTAATTTTTCAAACCAGAGCAGGCACTCTTGGTATACCAAATATAACCCAGGGAATAATCTGTGCCACTGAACTTGCAGAAGACACCGAACAAGTATGGGAAACTGATTTACTATATTCCAAAGTGGGAGACTTCGTGCGTCATGTGCTGGGAAGAGGCTGTCAGTGAGTGGGTAGGTGGCAGACCAGAAACCTGTCCACAGATGGGTGCCTGTGGGTGCACCCACCTGCTTCTAGGAGGGTGCTAATGGGGCTTCTCTGAGGTTCAGTTAGGGAGCAGCGCAGTGTTGCAGACTCTTACCAAACAGATACAGTATGCCACTCTGAAATGGGGCCAGACATCCCTACGTGGCATTGCAGAGTGGGAAGGAGGATGTAGTGTAACACTGTACCTAAGACCAAGACGCAGGACTAGCGGCAGGGTGGTCTGGGGCAGGAGTCAGTTACGCAAACCTCACTTGCACTGTGTGGGACTTGCTCCTTCCTAGTTTCGGTCACCATAACCGGTTCACCATTTCTCCTTGTCTAATGTACTTCATGCTGGTTCAAAGTGGGAGATAGAGCAGACATTATAGAATTTTTCTGTCATTTGACATTGATGAAAACGGGCAAGAGACCATCTGGGTCCTAGGTCTCTAAAGCTCTGTGTCAAAAGTGTATGCTAAAAACAGATCAAGGGGTTTATATAAACATTATTAGTGGTATTAATTTAGAATGCCGTAGTATTTTAGCACATGCCTGCTTAGAGGACTTATAAGTAAATGACTTCAGCATATGTGTGTGGAATTTATCCAACAAGCTTTTCTCTGGGATTATCAGAAAATCTAAAGTATTGGGTTTTTATCCAATCTGATTCAACCTCAAATGCCTCTGCCTTTTTTTTTCTTTTTGCAGAAACACTCACTGAATACTTTACAAAGCCAGACAATTGCTGAAGAAGTTTGATGAGACAGACTCATTTAAGGTTAAGATATGCTTCACAATGCAGTAATTAAATTGTTCTGATATTTTTGATTCCTGTTATTACAACTAATTTACATAACCACTTAATTAATTATATGAGAATATTACTCAGCACTACTTTAAACTGGTATTTAAAACATCTATGGCTTTGGAATGCAGACATAGCAACTACACGGGCACTAGGCTGCAATTACCCTCAGCTTGTCAATGTATATTTCTGATTGTGAGTCCACAACTAGTCAGCCACTACAGGACCTGATTATCTATACTTCATTATGGAGTTCAGCCATTTCATGTCTTCATTTTCATATCTTTATATTGAATATTTTGGTATTAGAATAGTTATCTGAAATACTTTTCACGAAGTTCTGTTCAAAGTGCGGTTATCACTCAAGGACTGAGTACGGTCCATTCCTTTTTCCTTTTTCTTTCTCAGTTTCGCACCATGACTCTTTTATTTCTATTGTTTTTTGTTTTATAACTGTCAAAACTGAAGAAGTATTTAAAAAATTCTTCTAGGCAGTTTTCATATCAACTTAAAACCAACAGTAAATAAATTCTATGAAAAGAAAATAGGCCTTCAGCTAAAAAGAAATAAGCTTGTTGATAAGAGATTTCTAAATTGTATCCATCTTTAACCTTTCTTTCTCTTACGCTTATTGCTTTTTCATTATTAGTTAAACGTGTTACAGATCCAGTTTGTTCAGATGTTTAAATTCACTGGCCTAAATGCTATGGCCCATAAAAATATGGCTGTTCTAGGAGCTTAGAACCCACATAGACAAGGCAGACAAAGCATAGAAAGGGAAACAGGGGCACAAACAACAAAATGAATTTGTCATATCTTGAGCGGATTTGAAAAGGCAGTCTAGGTTTCACCTACATCATTCGTAGTTCTGACTGTGTTATTTCTTGTTTTTACAAATGAGAAAAGAAAATGAGAAATGCAGTACAATGCCTTCAGAGTGAAAAGAGGAATCTAAAAGCCAGGAGGCTGCACTGCAGCTCATTAACCACCGATGAAAATGATGCAGCTGAATCTCTCTGCAAGATGCATAAACAAAGATGAAACAGGAGCGGTTTGCAATTGCTGTATCCTGAAGATGAATTATAAATAGTTCAAATATTGTTTTCCATGTCAGAGCTGCTCAGACAGGCAATATTTAATACCTAGCCATTTGCAGCTGGACTCTGGGCTAGCTGGATTGTGGTTCACAGCCTTATGCAAGGGCCGATATAAACAGTGTCCAGCAAAAATCAACTTTTATCAATAGATAACACACCCAGATATATAATGTGCCACAATCGTTTTTTATTTGAAGAAAAGAAGAAAGGTAGGACATATGCTAGATTTTATGTGAACGGTGGCTATATGCTATTAAACAAGGAATACATTGAGTACAGGGACAGGTTTTTCATAGCGTTTACAGCATGTACTCCTGTAGCTGTACCATAGCTGAACCGAATGTATAAAATCATTGCATAGCAAAAAAAAAAAGCTTAGAAATGTAAATATTACACAAGTAAACACTGAGGATAGCTTTATTCAATTCATTGACCTGTATGTAATTTACTTCATTCCAGGATTTTCACAGCTTTATTTTAGGGTTCTTTCTCATCTACCTACATCCTTGCTTAATGCTGGTTGACTACAAAATCTTTCTTCATTTTACTTTTTGTATTGTAAATGAGTGGCATGTTGGGTTTTCTGAAAATTTATAGGGACTTCTATGGCATATATTTTCTGTACATTGCTTTACAATAGAGCGTTACTGCTTCTACTGAAATATTTGCTCTCAACATATTTTACATTTTAAATTCTGAATGTAGCTATTGCTCTTGCCAGATCTGTCACTATTCTTACTCCCTTTCCACTTGTAAATTTGCTTTTAGCATTCCTTGTAACTATATTTTATTATGTTAAAAATGGCGAGCGTAGACAGCAGGAAATGCAGGCTATAGCAAAGAGAAGAACTTCAAGTTTTAAATGTTTAAAGACCTTAAACTCTTTATAGAAAGAAGATATATAATTTTATCTGGCTATAATACTCTACAGTTTGAGATAATTATGTATACACGATAATTTACAATATCTACAGAGCAACTCTTCCTCTGTACTTTTGTTCTAGTCACACACCAATAGCTGACATAGCTACTTACCCTGTAATGTTGGATTTAGGATATTTTTCCTCATACTCTTCAGAACAGCTATAAAATTAAGATTATTGCTATTTGATAACATGTTTTATAAGGGCAGAAATCTTAATCTTGGCCTGATTCCAGGAACATTCCCAAATAAACTATTTATGCTACCACATCTTTTAACTGTGACTAGCATACCTTTTCCCAGATATGCTGCTAAGTCATTTTAAACTATATGTTATGTCTAAGCGTTAAGCAATTTGAGATGACCAGAGCAAATCTCCTAAACAAAGACAACAAGCAGGAAGGTCCAACTATCTGAAGGTTTCAGATAACTGAAAAGCCTCTATAACTTGAGGCATAAAAAGTCAGACAAGAAATCCAGGCTTTTGGATGTATTTGTTCTTATTCTCTATGTAAGAAGACTTAAAAAATACCCTGTCAGGCAATTCCAGTGCCAGCTGGCTCGTGAGTGCCAGCTAGATGGTTCTGCAGCAAAACAACACCTCCAGCCTGGAGAGAAGTGGATAGCGGTGGGTAAGCTCTCTGGCTTTGGGATCCTCCAGGCTGCTCTCCAAAGGCTCGATCCCACTGAAGTCAATAGAATTCTCTCTGTTGATTTAAATTGTCTTTGGCTTAGATCTTAACTTCCCCAAGCCAAGACCTCTATAGTGAGGATTTCACCTGCCAGTCCAATACATAGCCAAAGCTCAGGAACATGACACGGTACTTCATTAGGAAGTATTTGTTGAACTTTGGATAATACAGCCTGTTTTCAATTTGAATTGCTCTACATTATAATCAGAATAGCTATAACTATGCATAAAATCATCTGGCAGACAATCAGATATTTCTGTAATTAAACGTTAGAAGATGACTTATCCAACCACATCTGCTAGACTTTTAATGTTTTCCACACGTTCTCATATTTATGACACTTTCTGTGATAACTTCTCATGACTCATTAGGCAGAATGTAGTGAAGACTATATGCAGAAGATAAGGGAAGCCAGCAATTAAATTAATAATGACATCAAAGCAAAATGATTTGTAATAAAAAGAACTAGTCTATTGTTCATTCATAAAACTTGTTGGGAAGGTCATTATTTTCTGTTGCATATAGTTTTGCTTCTGTTTGAACAAGATATACTCAAGCATACTTACATGGGTATAAATTCACTGGTGTTTTTTAGGATATTAGTTATGTGAAGAAAATGACACTGCAACACTATATTTATGACAGTACTTTTGTAAGATAATTGCTTTGAAAATTAAAATAGCAACAATGTAAGGCTTTGTATCATGATATATCTTATCTGATATTTTATGTTTAAGCCAATAATTTCTTCAGTTACAGTAGTTCAATTATTTTAGTCTCTTCTGTGCTGGTATCAACATGTTAAGACTATAGGAATTCATCTTAATTCCTCCTGACAGCTCAGTAGCAGATAAGTATCTAGAATAATCACAGCTTTTTGTGTTTTAGGGCATTGTTCTGCATTCCCTGTTCACATTCAAGTCAGTTTAAATCCCCATTGTATAATGACTGTAAAAACAGGTAATTAAATACTTTGCCAGGAATTCTTTTTCCTCATTTCATTTTATTTCTACACTGAATGTGCTTAATCAAGGGTGAAAAACATTTCATGAAGAGTTTTATATTAGAAAATCAAAAATACCCAGCAAATTAACTTAAAAGTGAACTGCATCAGGTGCAAGTGAGAGTATAAACCCGACAGTTAAAGTATGCGTGTGCTAAGATAAAAAGGAAAGGAAACAAAGAAATTAAAAGCTATGACTGTTCTCCTTCATTGGGTGCTAGAAGCATGGATCTTCATTTAATTGTTTATATGAGGAGAGAGAATACATGACTGCAGTATGGATATGCAGGCTGTCAGATTTGCCTCAAGCAAAATTCCTATAATCATAAATGCACTGAAGCAGTATTTATGAATTTTGTTGATCTAACAGTAAATCAGGAATTACAATACACTAAATGTTTCTAATATGCTGCACTTTAAAATTTGTGTGGATAATTATGTAAACCATATGACTAATGACTTGTCTACTGCAATTATTTAACACATCAGATACCAAACTTTCAAACTCCTAATGTTTAGGTCTGGGGATCTTTAATAGGCAATCAAAGCAAACATTATTATCAAACCATGAAAGACATAAGTATTCTAAAAAACCCTCCACTGCTTAAAGTCAAAGGGTATCTATACTCTTTTTTGATAAGTAATGTTTTCCTGCCTATTTCAAACAGGTATCTTCTGATTTTTTTTTTAATTCTCATTACATTTAAATTTTCATTTCGTATTAACCAAATATTTAGCATCCCACTAATTACCAGCATGTATTTTATATTTACACTGTCTTTTTAACTGGCAACTATAAAAATAGGTGTATACGCCTTTCGCCAGTTTGAAAAAGAAAATCTGCATTTGATAAACAGAGCTGATCTGAATTTAAAGTTGGCTGGGGGCTCTCATGTAATGTCGAATATCTTTGCGCACCTGGGTGGGTTGTGCAACAGAACAGAGTTTAACAACAGAGATCAGTCACGAAAAAATCCCAAGAGTATGTGTGTGGAACATCACTGATTTCAAAGGGCGACTTTGGGGAAGAGTGCTGTCAAAGGTCATCCCGGTGTAAACAGGAGCTAATCTGCTGCAATCAAGATGAGAGGTGATCACAACTTTGCCAAAATTGTGATAAGTAGGTACTGTGGCATAAATTAACTCGACAAATTACAAATTATGCACGTTAGATTTATTAGGCAGGCTAAGAAATTTACAGTGGTAGAGTGTCCCTCTATCCCTGCTGACATCAACTTATGCCTAGGTCACAGGATGAGAATGAGTCTGTGCTGCTGCTGGATGCACTTCCCCTATACAAACAGCTTTGTGACTCTTCAAGAGCTGCAATGGCCATTAACTTGTGAGCATCTAACTGGAAGAGATGGCTCCAGACATGATAGGCTGAAAAAAGAGGTCTGTGCTCACTTGTGCTGGCATAAACGATATGGAATTTCACTTGATGTCAATGTACAATTGTGAATGAGAAATATTAGTCTCACTGTTTACAGGTGTCATGGCTCGACCCCAGCCGGCAGCCAGAAAAACACAGCTGCTCCCTCACTCCCCCCAGTTTGGATGGGGGAGAGAACCTGAATTTTCATTTTCACCTAAATTGTAGTCTTCTTCTTGCCACCAAATTTCCAGAGCACACTTACATAATTTCTTTTTGAGATTTTTTTTTGAGGATTTGTTATTGCCCTAGAACTGCATAGAATAATAGTGTCTACAGAAATAGGCAGAAAGTCTTCCATGTTATCAGAAAAAGACCCACAACACCACTGAACAAACTGAGCATCAGGAATCTTGAACATAAACCCAAGGGAGAACAGCTGCTTCCTTGGAGCCAACATCTGGTTGTTTCTGCTGAATGCTTCAAAGCAGGGAGTGACTGAACATAATCAGGAGCAAGGACAGAAAGGAACCTTGGAATTTTTTTCTCTATAGGGAAACATTTCTTTATAGATAAATTATTTTTCTTACTTATTTACAATATATTAAGGAAAAATTATACTGAAATTGGAAGCCAAGTCAGTTAAAACTGCCCTAGTGAGGACATTATCTTTGAATCAACTTTCTCTTGAGGCATATTCTGATAGACAAACCCCATTTATAGATATATTTCAATAGAATTAGGTTATTTTCAAAAGAGAGAAAATGCTTATTTACAGGCTGTTACTCCATAAGTTTACGGACTTTTCCATAAATATATGAGTAATGAGTTAAAGGCATAGAATAGTTTTGGTTGGAAGAGACCTTTAAGATCAATTCCAGCCGTTAACCTAGCACTGTCACGGTAGCTCATGTTTGGTTACATTACCTAGACTTGCGAAAGAAATCCACTTCATAATATTTAAAAAATATTATTAAAGCAGAAAAAACAACTTTCTGAAAATAAGGTCCAAGTTGCTAAAGGCCAGCCATGCCACACTCATTGAAAACATGGAATCCGGAATAACACCAAGCACTATGTCTATGTAAGTTTCTCATATAAACTATTATGGACAGACATCACCCTTAATGTATGAAATCTCAGCCATAGTTAAAGACAGTTTGACATCCTTCCTACCATTTTACTGTCTGAATAACAGAGATTCATTCTGATAAATCAGATTTTCTTCAGTCAGACTCACTTATATATTAATTATAAACCAGCGGCAGGAAATGATAAAAATAACAAAGAAGTAGTTGATGACACTGTGGAATAATTACTAAATTGGCCAAGAATACAAAAGTACAGCATTGTTCACACATTAAGGAAAGTCATAAAATCAAGAGGCTTCTGAGGTAGAATACAGCCGCAGCTGGCACGCGAAGAATGCAACATCTGTGATTCCCTGTACAAGGTTGTTTGTGAAACTACACGAGGGATGGAACAGAACGCGCTTGTTCCGTGGCCTTCCCTTGTGACGAATAGCAGATATGGGAACAAGATGGTACTACGGAACAGATAAGCGGCCTACATGCTGCCCGAGCCAACATTTCATCAAATGTTGATGAAATGCTGTCGTTTGTGCGAACTTTGCTCACTACGATGTACCAAAACACACCTCCATCCCGGAGGCTATCCGCCCCCGAGGTGTGAACACTCCTCCTTGAATACATTAATCATAATAAAAGTACGTATGACTAAAGTCACTCAAACTCCACTTTGAAGATAAAAAAAATAGTATAAAAATAGCCTGAGAGAGAGGGGATGCCAGGGAAGACACCATCGCGAAGAATTCCATTGATGATTTCTGGGATCGGTTGACGGGCTGAGCCTTTCTTCCCCCCTCATAGGGACGCCTTTGGGTAAGACTTAGTTTATACTGAGTGCTTTCTCGGGGACTTAGAAATTTCTCTAGAGAATCTCAGTCCTACATTTATAGCCAGGCTGTATCGTTTATAACTTTGTCGCGCATTTTGTGTACTTAACAATATCTTTATTTGCACGTGCTTTGCAGACAGTGTATTTATCACCAGCAAACCTAAGAACCTGTATATCTGTTGTTTAAATAAACTGCACTGTTTAAGTTGCTAGTTGTTTCAGTTTCTCACTGAACTCAACCAAAGACTCAAGAGAGGCCGTGCTAGTTCATGAGCACAACTAGACTGAAGGTGCAGTCCACTATTAGTGTATCCAAATCGTAATAGTTTAATACATATTAAAAGCCACTGGACTGATAGTGCTGAATTGGGCATCACTCAGAATTTAAACCTAGCCGCACCTAGCCTCCCACCTTAGTGAGGAGTGTTAGAACGCAAGGGGGTTTATCTTCTGCCAAAACCACTTGGCCCCTGTTCACGCAACAGACGCAGAATAAGCTGCCAAAAGGATTAACTAGCATCAGATTTTCTTTATATTCTCAGAATTTTTGTTTCAGGGAAAGCCCTGCATAGGCAGATATTGTCTTCTAGAAGTTTCTGGATCAAGTCCTTCCTATGTGTTTTTGGCAGAACTAAGATATGGCAGACACTGTCTTGAAATCATTCAGTCTCAATTTTACTGCTGGGGAAATCAAAACTGGGAGTAAATGACCCAGGCCTTCAGGAAGAAACAGTGTCAGAACTAAGGCTAAAATCTACTGCCACATAATCTTCACTCCATGTAATCATCGAAATGTGATTTTTATAGTGAAACAATTTGCCAAGCTCCTCCAACACAAAAACAGAAAGTTTTTGCTCAGTGAGACAAGAAACCTGTCATGATAATTCTGTTTTCCATGACTTTGTTTTGGGAAGTAATACTGGCCATCCGATCCGATAAAGATTGCTGTGCAAACTGGTGGAAAGAAGGGTTGCATAAAAATACCCATCCATCCAAAGCCACTCATTTGGTGATCATCTGCAATGTGCTCATGCATACTCTTCTGTTCTCGAGCTGTCATCAAAACATCTACTGAAGAAACTTATGTTAACTGAAACTGGATACAGCAGAGGCTTGACAGGATATGGAACAGAGGACACCAAAACCCTCTGTTTCTGTACCCAACAAGTATGTACAAACCAGTGGTCATGTTAATCACTGGATTTATCTTCGAGAAGAAATTTTGCTTTATGTTAGATTGTCAGGGTTCTCAAATGTTGGTAATTCTCTTCTATGTTAGCATTTTTTATTTTTTTTCTGACATCCTTTTAACCTGTTTTTACCATTGCGGGGGCCTAAAATGTTTTTTTGATCTTTAAATTTCCTTTTCATTAGCTGTGCCCTACAACTGTGCTAGAGGACGATATGTTAAATCTTAGTGATTAATATAGAGAGGTGGGAAGAAGATAAAAGCCTGTAATATGAAAGTGGGAACAGATGTTTTGATGATACCTTCTGGCATAAAACTCTGTATAGCATTTCTTCTTCACCACTTCCTCCCACATTTAAAAGGGAATAAAATAGAAAGTAGCATTTCTAGTCAAATATGATGAAGAATTTCTAGGGTTTATTAACAGACAGCAAGACATCATCAGGAACATTTGGCAGAAATTAATCTTTTCTTATATCATCACTCCCACTTGACTTATGCTTTTATGCTGTTCTGGGTAACCTTATTCTTCTTATTTAAATAGTTCTCATGTAAACGGCTATGCACACATCTTCCAGACTCCTTTAAGCTTAAGTTGTTTGACTCATTTTCTGAGTTGCTCTCTGCAATATCTTTTACTATTCCTACTATTCCTGAAACTTTTTTTCCCTTTTTTTTTTTGTATAACTGATATCTATAGCATTTTATAGCATTTGCTTTTGTGAGAAAAACAATTAAATAATGCAAAGAAATTTTTTTCCACTTGAAATGTGGGTTCTAGGTACTTCTATCTGCATTGTGGTTTAAGTACATTGATGATCACTGATATTTTGAGTATTATGTCTGTAAAGGTGTAAATATGTAAAAATAGGAGTCACATTAGCATGCTTTTCAGAAAAATCAGTGAGTTGCCAAATTTGACTGCACTCTGCATAGAAAGCTAAGAGAGAGCACACAACCAGAAATAATACTGGAGTGATAGAAAGGTCAGATCAGTGCACACTCTATGAAAGCTTTAGTTCCTCAAGAAATAACACAAGGTCTCATCACAAGATAAAATATTTTTTTATAAAAAAAAGAAAAAGTAAAATGAAGGCTGAGATTAGAACTGTTGGTGCTGAATATAGCACTTAGTACAGCAATTTTGCACACTGTGGTTTGGAATAATCTCTTAATTAAGAAGCCTTTAAATCATTAGTGACTGAGAAGAGACTGTTATAAAAGAAAGTGGAATCTAGACTGAAATTTTCAGTGCCTGTAGTGAGGCAGTTCTTATAAATTAGTGTCTGCATTTGTAGTACGGTCATTGAAAACAGGTGTTTTTTCTTGAAAGGATCTATCAAGTCAGTTTGTTTACCTAACTTTATGTATGCAATTTATCAAATTGGATCCTATCCCCAATTTTAAATTATTCACTATATGGAACATAATACAGTGATCATAAACAGGTATTTATGACAAAAAGAGATATAGTTGACATCTGAATTCAGAGTAGCACTGCTCAGCATTACCAATGTCACATGACGTAGGAACATATGGCGCGCTGGTCTGTGCTCATGATAAAGCTACATTCTCAGCCCCTCAACTTAACCCATTGGTAAGCAAGCAATTATAGCACTAATGCTTCCTCCATGCTTCCAAAAATTAACTTAAAATAGCTTTCCCATAAACTGTGCTACCTATGATATTCAAAATTTTGTTAGAGTACAGAGTTACATGGCAGAAGAACAAATGTAAGGCAGGCACTGATTTTCTCTGTGTGCATGAAACAATTTCTGTTATACAAATAGCAAATGCATTGAAGCAGAATCCATCTTTAAAAAGCGACGTATTTGATTCTGGATATTTCCATGCTAGAAAAATTGTATTCACAGTAATACTGTGTGCATATTTTCAGGAAATGTATATTACGCTTCAGTGAGATTTAAAGTAACATTGACATCTTAAAAAGTAGTTAACCATCTACTTCAATATTATGAACACAGACTTATAATAAGGAATATTTTGCCCTATATGATCTCTTAAAGTATCCTTTATCACAGATATATGATGAAACTTCTAATATGGAAATAACTATGCTAATTGTAAGTACACCTAATTTTGAATATATACATTTTGTGCCTCAACTGCCTAGTACCAATATTTTTGACAAGAAAATATATATTTTTTTTCTAGCTGTAAAGGACAGTAGTCATCAAAGTAGTCATGCCAAAATTTAAGATTGATAATCTGCCTATAATTTATCTTGAAAAGAATAATGGAGTTAGTTTCTTTCAGTTCAGCTAAAATTGCAGATATCTTAATTTGCATAAATACTCTTTAGAAACATTTAAATTTGCCTTTATCAGAAATGAACTAATTTCAATAAGGATTAATCTTCATTTCTTACCTCTTTGTCCTGAATTCAGAATCATGCAAACTTGTTTGCTGCCACAGATACCAGGATATGTAGCAATTACTATTATGCACAATCTTGTTTTATCCTCTAACAAAGCTTGAGTGCTTCTTGGCAAGGTCTCTGCATGCAAAATGTTATTCAGCACAAAGGGAACTTGATTATCTATTTCTTAAAAGCTTTTATAGTCATTTCTACCTCTGCAAAGTGTGTGTGACGTCCTGAATTGTTTTACATAGTTTTACAGGGACTATATTCACACAGAGAAGAAGAGATTGTATCACAGATACGAAAAGTTTAGTACATGCAGGAGAAAATTTGTGTGTTTAAACCCTAAGCATTAAAAATTCAAATGTAATTTGAAGAGAAAGAAAAAGAAGGAAAAATTGAATGGAAGAAAACAATATTCTAATAATCAATAATAATAAACTATTAACACATCATAGAATCACAGAATCATAGAATGGTTTGGGTTGGAATGTACCTTTAAAGATCATCTAGTTCAACTCCCCCTGCCGTGGGCAGGGGACACCTTCCACTAGACCAGGTTGCTCAAAGCGCAATCCAACCTGACCTGGGTCATCCATGACTTCCCTGGGAAACCTCTTCTGGTGTCTCACCACCATCATCACAAAAGATTTCTTCCTTATATCTAATCTTAACCTACCCTCTTTCAGTTTAAAATGATTGTCCCTTGTCCTATCACTACAGGCCCTGCTAAAATGTCTCTCTGTCTTTAAGCTCCCTTTAAGTATTGAAAGGCCACAGTGAGGTCTCCCTGGAGCCTTCTCTTCTCCAGGCTGAACAACCCAAGTCTCTCAGGCTTTCCTCATAGGAGAGGTGCTCCATCCCTCTGATCATATTCATGGCCCTCCTCTGGACCTGGTCTAACTGGGCCATGTCTTTCTTGTGTGGGGGACCCCAGAGCTGGACGCAGTACTCCAGGTGGGGTCTCACCAGAGCAGAGTAGAGGGGCAGAATCACCTCCCTTGACCTTCTGGACACACTTCTTTTTGTGCAGCCTGTGATATGATTGCCTTTCTGGCCTGTGAGCGCACATTGCTGGCTCATGTCCAATTTTTCATCCACTAGTATCCCCAAGGCCTCTGCAGGGCTGCTCTCAATCCATTTATCACCCAATCTAGTACAATAACCTATGTCTAAAGAAATCTACAATTTTGAAAAATATTTTTACTGGTAGATACTTGACCTGGAACAACCTGTATTTCAGTACTCACTAGTACTCTCTGCTCTACTACTTCTAGTGAAAATAATAGAATCTTCTTTAGAATCTAAAGCATTTTAACCTTGCCCTTGTGCGGTGTAAAAATAAAAATGATGATTTTTTTTACTCTCTCTATAGGTCTAAAAATGAAAGGTCACAATTTAAATAGAAACCATGTAAAATCTTAAGTCACTTATAGATCCCAGTGTATTCAATATTTTTCTGCTGCAGTGACCCCAAGACTGATAAAACCAGAATCCTCAATTTGTCATTTAATAAAAATAAATGCATTAAAAAACAGTTCGAAAAATAGAGTTTGAAGATTTCATTCTTGTTCTTGGTATATTGACTACTGGATCAGGATAAAGGTTCGGTCATAGCTCATTATCATTTACATGGATAACCAAGAATACATTTTCATCTAGATATGTCAAGATTAGTTCAAGATCCATACTCTGCACTGTTACATATGGCATGAATAATAAAAACACTCCACCAAATATTAATAATTATAAAAATGTATACTGTTACGGAAATAATCTACATAATTTAATAGAAAGATAGAAAATTTAAAAAATGTTCATTCCAGGCAGGTTTTTTGATGTAACAGGAAAAAAAACCCCAACTCCCCCCCCCCAAAAAATCTTTATAAAGGGCTGAGGGGGACCAACTCTTTACAAGGATAAAGGAATTGCTGATGTTGAACTCAGCAACAAACCTGTTTTCTGATTTTCTATTTGTGACAAATGTGAAGGATGTATAAATACGTATGTATAATATGTGTGTATGCATACTCACTCACACATATATGCATGTGTGCACACACAGACTCTGTATAAGGATCCATGGAGAGATTTCTGGGAAGACTAAATTAAGCTGTAAGGAACATGACTCTGGTGGTATCCATACTTCAAGTTCTGAATATGCTCATTCAGCGTGCACTATAGGATGTTGCTATATCCAAAAAAGCCGTTACTGTGATAAGACCACTTCCATCTTTGTGCATAAAGGCTGAAACTCTTTCCGTATCACATTATTTTCTTGATTAAAGATTAAAAAAAATAGGTTTTGAAATAATTTTATAGGTATGCAAGTAAAGCCTGATTTACTTACTCAGTCTTTAGTTAGGCAAAAGACCACTGATTTTTTTCTTAATAGTTCCTTCTTTTTCTAATGTATGCTATTCCTTTTCATTGTCAGGAAGTTAAACATGAATTTTCCGCTTTACTACTTAATGCTGCAATATTTCATCTAAGTGGTATGGGAGATCGTACCAGATCTTTAGATCAAATGTTGTTTTAAAATTAAGTATTTCATACAAAATCATTTTCAATCAATTTCAAGAGATAATCCAAGGATTTTAATAAAATTATCCTATAGCTGAGAACAGAATATAGGCCAAAACATCTATAGAGAAGTAGTTTTGTATCAGGCAGGAACATGAAAACAAGGAAGAATATAAAAATAGATATAACTACTGATATTCATTAATATCCTCTTATAATGCTAACTCTATAATTGCATTACTGAAAGTAACCATCTATAGTAATTGTAATAATGTAACAGTATTGATACTTTTTCAACTATTTCCACAAGAAAAAAAGCTTGTGATTTTTAAAGGGAAACACAATATATTTTATACTTGTTGATATATGTAGAATTATTTATGTTTGTCTATAAAAATTTCAACAACAGCACATATGACAGATTTTGAACCGAATACAGGACACGTGCCATGAAGAGAAAACACACTTTTTTGCTAAAAATTAATCCATCCCATTAAACTTTAAAACTAACTGTACCACTGCTGCTGCAGTTATGCAAGCTGTTCTTTTTTATTTAATGTAGGCTAACTCATTTAAATTTACCCAGTGGATACTAAGTAAGCTCAATTTGCAAGAGCCTTGCAAAAAGAGAAAAAATTCACGAAGAACAATTTGTCAGCAATATGCCAGAGAAAGTCTGTTTCTCATTCATGCTGAGAACAAACGTCAGCTGCCATTGAAGGCAACTGCAACAGTTACAGTCACAAGGCTTGCCAGTTAGTAATAGTTGTGAAAACCAAGCGACACTGAAAAGCCCAAGCTGGATGCCATTTCTTCTGGTGAAATCCGTAGGTTAGCTAGTTTAACCTCCAATTTCTAGTTCAGGAGAATTACAAAACTGGAGTTTCACATGAGAACTACAGAAAGCATAGTCACACAAGCCTAGGATGGGCCAGAAAGCAGAGCCGAGTACTGTACTGGGCAAAATCCTTCTCATTCTTTTTCTCCCTCACTTTTATTTTTTTTCCCTCACATGTAAGTAATTGGGTTCCCAAATACAACTGAGGGCTCTAGCCATAAGGAAAACATGTTTAATGATACAACAGCAGCCAGAGATTATTTATGTACTACGAGAAAATAATAATAAGGATTTTAGTCATTGAAACGGGGCCACTTGCCTGTGAAAACCCGCTGTGTTCTGGACAAGGGAGCATTTTGGGGGTGGTTTTATTTAGAAGACCTAAGCTGGGAACAACAAGCCAAGGACTTGAAGGAGTCATTAGAATGGCTTCCTCAGCCAGTTCAACAGCTTCTGTTTCAACCTGCTGATATGGATTTCACAGGTTGAAAGCCAATAGGCTTAGAATTAGGTCACACTGTATCTTAGGTAAACTTGGAATTTGAACCAATTTTAAAACCTCCTATGGAACAGAAGGCTTTGAAAAATAATAATTTGGTGAGTAACTGTCCATGATGTTGACAAGATAATATACGCTCCTGTTTTGCGAACATTTTCTAATTAAATTTATATTCTTTTTTGTTCCAGGCTGTAACAATTATTAGAGAATATAGCTTTCCACTCCAAAAAGCCAAAGGAGCCTGGATACGGAATGACAGATGGGCTACCAGATCTTAGGACAGATGACAGAAGTTCAGTATTCCTTGGATATAGTTCTACATATACATTCTATCTAGTAGAAATAAGCATTAATCCTTACTTTATAATCACAGCTCTCTTTTTTGTGTTAAATGTTTTCGTCGTGTGAACTGCTCTTGGGTTTACTGTGAAACAGTTATAGAAAAAATTAATCCAATTTGCAAGGTGGAAATCATTCTGAAAGCTCACACGGTGAGAAGTACTACTTGCCATCATATGCTGCAAATTGTGTTTGGAATTAACCTTTTCATTGTAAAAGGTATTGAGCTTCCTGGAGAAGACCTATGTTGCTGATAAATCATAATTTTCAGTTCAAAATTCAGTTGAAGATTCTAAAAGAAGATAAATGATTATCTTGACCATTTAATAATTGAGATGTAAAAAAAACAGTTTGTGTCTCTGAAATCTTTTTGAAAAACTTGATCAGATTCTTTGTTAATTTTTTTTTACTGGAACCCGTGTAACTCAGAATTTATCCCCAAGTTTGCCCTGTGAGAGACAGCACAGAGTATAAAGCAGCATAGATCTGGTTTAGTATGTTCATCTTCAAACATTAAATCTAGAGCAAAGAAAGAATTGAATTCCAAGCAGAAAAACTAAGCAAATTCAATATGAAAATTTTAGAAGTTGTCTCACTGACATGAAGGGTCATTAAAACATCCCCTGTCCCCCTGAAAAGAAATATTTTTTCTTGTACAGTGGTACCAGCAGATAAATATATAACAACTTAGCTCAAGATAATATTAAATTAATCAAGGCAGATTTCTCTAAATGAGGTTTTGTATTTTCTCTAAGATTAGTCTGAAAGCAATTCCTTCGTGAGAGACAAAGAGGTACACATTCTGAACCTTTGACTGCTTTCCAAAAAATGGTGAATCACAGTCACTTTTCAGGGCCAGAGGACGTCCTACATTGTCTTGCACTACATTACACTGAAATTTCATTCAATATGTGCTCCTATAGTAGTTTTAAATAGAAAATTAAGTCCACATCTCAAATACTTATGCTTTATCCCAATATATGGAGGGCCAAGACAGCTGCAAGCATTCCAGAAAGCCCAGAGATCATACTCAAACAGCTTCATCTCTGTAGAAAAGGCTGAGGCTCTCATAACCGAGAGAGGTTTTCCTAATATATATCCAACAGGATGAATAAGAAAAAGGCCACTCAGAAACTACGAACAATTTCTTTTTGCTCTCAGGCCTACTCTTCACTGTAAATGTGATTAGAAGCTTAAAGAAGAAGCAGCTAGCTTTGTTTCAAAGTTAGTTTCCCTGGGTATCTTCCAGCTGCTATTTGGACTTTATATCCACTTCAGGAAAGCTCCAGGGCAACAGGCATTTTAACAGCCCAAGAAACACTTAGTCTTCCCGTGGGGTGCAGTTACAAAGTCAATTCAGTTGAGATTCATTGAATCTGCATGAAGAAAATACAATAGGAAACCTTCTTGGTAGCTAAAAACAGCTACACAAGAATTAAGTATAAAACTGAACGGTCCATTTGCTCATCCTGACTTACAGTTGTTTTTCTCATCAAAAACGACGAAGATAATTCTAAATGTTAAAGTTCTATGTGATTGGGATATGACAAGGATAGAGAACAGCCCTCTCCATCCATATGCAAAAGCAATTTATTTGTTATAGTGCTAATCTGACAGCCTTTTAGTTTAACCTGTAGGTAGGGCCAAGGTATACAATAAAGACCTGCTTCCGTGATACTGATGCTTTTGTCAGTTAATCAAAGTCCAGTTTGACTAACTCACTCTGCTCTATAAAGTGATGGTAAGATGCTCTCCATACAATACCTAAAAATAAAGGCAGAGTCTTAATGAAGGGGTGCATAATTATGGACTGCATGGTAATATGTGTAAATAATCAGACTTTTCCGTAGTGCTTGGAGTAGGTGGAGAGGCTTGATTTTTTTAGTCGATAGAAAAATTTAGGAAAGCTGGGATAGAGAGAAAGCAGAAATTCTTGGGTAGAGTTTTACAGAAATAGAAGAACTGTAAAGGTTTTGGAATGTAGCATTTTAGTACAAATATATGCAACAATATGTGCAAAAATATGTGTGTTTTCATGACATTTATGTACTTGATAATGGCTCGTGAATTTTAATATTCTAATTATAATGTTGACAGGCGGTTCAGGAGAACTGCTCAAAACTTTGTTTTAAAAATGTATTTAAGCTATGGATTCTGAGAAAAAGGGAAGGAGAGTTAACTGTCTGTTATCATGACTTGTTCATGCTGTGAATATGTGAATAAGCCTCCAAATGTAGTATTGCTTATGCTGTGTAATTTGTTTTTTGGTCCACATAATATTCTTGTAATTTTCTTTGCTTCAGAAGATCCATTTTCTAAATAACATCTCTTGTTTTGCTTTGAAGATGTGAAAGATAATGAAAATGATGGAAATACTTTTCACTGCTTAATTACAAAAAAACCTTTAACAACTACAAAAAAGAAAGGAAGAGTGGACATAAATCCGATAAGAATAGTACTGTCTTCTACAAGCTCTGCTCATAAATATTATGCATTGCTGCACACCGGTACATATTCCTTAACAGTTAGAATTAGTTTTGCATACATTAAATGCATTGAATATGATTTAATACAAAAATATTTTATGAGCAGCTTCAGCAGAAATTAAATGCTGGGGATTGATAATAGGCATGCAACCTTCTTAATGGAACAAATAATTTTTTAATAGATAGAATTATTTTAAGTACCAATTCTTCAGTTATATTGTCATACAGTATAATTAACACTTTGGTTGATGAGGATGGGGGGGAGAGAGAGAGAAGGCAATCAAACACAAGAATCGTTCTTAATAGCTACAGTGCATAACAACAATAAGGACAGTTTGACATCAAAGTGTTCCTTTTTAATGCTTTGATGTTTACTTTCAGGTACTTATTTCATTTATTAATAGGTAGCAGTGCATTTGGTATTTTTTTACAATAAAATTTGTTTCCAGATTTATATCTCCGTTAGGATGGCTACACTAATTAAAAAAAAAAAATGAAGAAAAGGGAAAAGATAAAGCTATGATGAAAAGTAATTTAGAAAAAGAAATCAAATGTAGTTTAAGCTCCACTGTTCTCCCTGGTTTTACACTTGATTTCCTGCAAGCTGAGTCTCAACAAGGTGAATAAATGTGCCCTTCCTGCCGCCCTGACTATCTATGCATGTCTTGAGATCAGGAAATGTGAGTCACTGCTGAACTGAGCTCCTTCCCCTCCGGAATATTCCTGAATCTCTTCCAGTATTCTTCCACAAGTAAATTGTACGAAGCTTTTGAAGAGTCTGCCATCCTTCAGATACATTAGGAATATAAACTGAAAAGCCAGCAGTGCCTTCGTACTCAACTGCTTTCAGCAGCCTTCAGAGTCAACACACCTTTGGGTGTTATTCTGATGAACTGAACTTAATTGTTACTACCAATGTGAATTTTTAATTATCATGCCTTTTGCTTCTTTCTTTTTCACCTAAAAAGCATTTAATGAGAAACAGGAGCACAAGACCCAAAATATCTATTAGATGTCCTAGTCTTTATACTAGCAGTCACATTCCCACCAATCTGATTTTACTTCCTTTCCTTCATCTCTTCTTCCCAGTGACAGCTGAGGAGGTTGCCATTCATTCCAGCCTCCCTGGTGGCTGGGACATGTCCTTGGCAAAGTAGGAGAGGCTTACAGGATGTCTAGAGGTCAGTACCTGCAGGTCCTTGGTTTGTTGCCTGGCTGTCTCCAGCGGGGTCTCTCCAAAGCAAGGCTCAGGACTGATTCTTGAGGTCGTTTATTCCAGAGACTGTTCCCAAGAAGCAAAACTGATAAGATGGAACCAGTTTTGGCTCTTTCAGCTCTACATAGTCTGTGACTATACCAGAAGACTGGGCTCTCAAACATTGCCACATGCCTTCATATTGCATTCTAAGGTACTTAACATGTATTTCGGATCTCAAGCTGTGGTGCTGCATTTAGACTACAATATTTTGTTGGGCTACAATTCAGCTTTTGTCCCTTTTAGACACTTTGAACTGAAAAATAGCTCCCATACGTGCTGTTCAGGAAAACATGGCCAAGTGCTGTGGAAGAAGCCAGTCTGTTTTACATGGATCCAGGCCCCCTCGGAGTGGTATATATGAAAATCCCAGAGCTGAAGCCGGAACAGGGAAGGCAGCAGTCGCTGGCCCCAGCGCAGGGGTTAAACCAGCGACACCCAGCTCAGGCCATGGCTGAGCCCCTGCATGGTCGAGTCAGCACATGGCAGGGCTGCCCCCCGCTGAGGGCAGAAATCTAATTCACTGGGCTACAACCTGTGTCCTGGAACTGACTGACAGGTGAAACTTAATTAAATTTATCTTTATAATTTGAATTCTAGATATTACAAGACAGTCATCTTTTTTTTGAAAATGTTAGAGATGCTTACACATAAGCTTAGGGACGTAACTCTGTACTTTTGTTATGCTAGTAGAACATCAAATTAATAAAGGCAGGATTGTTTTCATTAGACCCTTTCTCTGAATCAATCCCTACACTTTTAAGGTAGGAAGAGACGATTTTTTCAATATTTATTGAATGGAAATTCTCCTAGCTCCTAAATGGAATACTATACCTAAATATGGTAAATTCATAATGAGAATTTTGGCTTTTTTTTTTTCTAATTTATTATAAACCATGGGTTTGTGAAGTATGAACTCTAGAAAATAAATCTGGTTGAGAAATATGAGAGACCCATAATACACTGCTGAACAAAAGTGTTAGCAAACCAAAGTTGGTAAAAAAATAATCTAAATATCCTCATGATGATAGATTTTGAATTTAAAGTATGCTCTGAGGGACAGGAATAATAATAATTAATGCTTTGCACTTACACGTGATCTATTATCTGAAGGTCTTGAGTACTGCACGTTATTATCTCATTAAACCTTACAACACCCCTGTGAGGGAGGAAAGTGCTTTATTATAGATATTTTACAGATGAGTAAACTGAGGTATTCAATTAGGAAAAAACATGGAAGCTCAGTAACAATATTAGCCCATATTGCCACAGCAGTTAAAAAGCAAATGCCACAATTTTGCCCATTAAGGAAGAGCAGAAACAAATAAAAAAGTGATTAAAGCCATTCTTCTAAAAAGAAGACAGGCCTTCATTTAAAGCACCAATTTGAGTTTAATAGCTTAAAATAGCACTTTGGAAGGGTTGTTTAAGATGTCAAAGACAGAGAAAAGGTTACCCAGAGAAGTTAGGTAAGTTTTATTTTTAGAGATTTAAAAAAAAAATTACTGCACAAGATTCTGAACAACTTGAGTGTAGCTCTGTTTTAGCAGAAGTTAGACAAGAGCATCTTGAGAAGGACCTTTCAGACCAAATCTTTATGTGATTTTTTTTAAAATCAGTATTACACTTCAGATATTGAACTCTCAACTACAGAACAATTTTTAGTAAAAATCCTCCATTGTGGACATTTACAAACTACACAATATTAAAGCAATAACTTACCACAATTTTCACTCCGAAGAGAAAATAAATCCCAGAATTTTTTTGAGATCCATCCATGCTATTCCTTTATTTACAAAGGTAACATATGCTATTATAAAAAGCAGAAGTAAACACACACAAACAGAAAACCACAAACATGTGAAATATTAACTCTTATTCACATATATCTGCAGAAAGGTGTTCTTTCTATTTTAACTGAGCTTTACTAACTCACTGGAGACCATTAAACTTCAGCCAGGTAATTTCATGATTTTCCGAACTATATCAGTTAGAAAACAAGTATTACAATGTAAAACATTAAGCTTGGAATTATTTTTTTTTACCTTTTTAACTTATTTAGTGTAAAAGCAGACATATTTTTGTTGGACTTTCCATTTACCTGCTTTTTAAACATATAGTACCTTTCTTAAAAATTTTATACTTAGAACTTTTAGTGTAGATTTTTTTCCACAATACGTTCAATATCGTTTAGCTTCTCAAATTTTCATAAAATGTAATGACAGCTCTCAGATGGTATGGCTGACATGGAAAATCACTGGGTACCTTTCAAAATTTTAATTTTCCTTTTTTCTTCCTCAACAATCAGAGGAATAGAAGAATGAAAATGGCTGACCCTGCTAATTGTGTCATTTTCCATTATGCAAATATTCAATGTCCACATAAAGACATTGAGAGCTTCCTTCTGTTTAGTACTGATACAAAACTACATACGTGCAGCGAACAGTTTGATTATTGTTTGTTGAGAGCATTTGCAAGGATAGCGATGAGGGAAGTACGTTATGTGTAGAGTTTAAAGACAGAAGGGACATCAACTTGGTGTGAGTTTCTGTTGACAAAAGGGCATTACAGTTCACTTGGTCCTTCTGGAAGGCTAGCCTGATTTACAGCTACAGAGCTAGAGAGCACACAGGTTCATTGCGGACTTTCTTATATCTTTATCACTAAAGAGACCATTGCTCCCTGTTTTCTACATCATGGAAGTTTTCTTAAGAGCTCTGACACTATCCTCCATTATTTCTTCCTGACAAAATGAGCTCTTCCATCTTTCACTATAAACTGTTTAATAAATTTTAGATATTCAGCATTGTCCACTCCAACTTTCCATCAGACTTTTTAAAATGAGCAGACAGTGTGGTACCCTGCCAGTGTCTCAAGGGTGAGGGAAACTGAATGTCCAGACTAAACAGGCATTATCTTACCTGTTTTGTCGAGGCTAACAGACATGTTGCTAGTAGACTGGAGAACTTCATTACAATATGGGTATGTAATGTAGACACGATGCCAATAACTTCCTTTAACCATGCTAAATCCATCTTTAGCATTGGCTACTGGAATTATTTAAGTTTTGACATGATATTATAGTTTTAGCCTGCCCCCTTTCATTATAGAGAATAAATAAGAGTAAAGAAGTTATCATTGTTGTAAACTTGCAAAGTTTCAAAGCAGATGGACCAACATTTTTAATGATAGCATGAGTTATAGTTTCTTTTTAAAAACGAGACAAAATAGAGCACTGGATGACACATAAATATATATATATCCTAAAGTTAAATTTCTAAAATATATTTGCCTGGATAACTATGAGATTTGGGCTTCTAAGTTACTTAAGTACTTTTGAAAATTGCCTTTTTAAACACCTAGGGATTAAGCTGTTTATAAATTAGACATGGTAAAGAGAAGTTTGCCTATGAGAAGATAGACTGTTATATTAGAATTGTTGTTACCCCAAGAGTGTTTAGGCCATAATTTCACAAATGCCACTCTCCCCTCCCTACAAAAGGAGGGGAAAAAAAGACCTTGTTTCCAAATAATCCATATAGGAAGAGAGGAAATAAGAAATCTTCTTAGTTCTGAAGAACTTTGAAGCACCTACAAGAGAAAATGTATATCTTGGGTTTAGATTGGGCTTTTTTTTCCAGTACGGCTTTTAATGTGTCAAGGTTTAATGTTAATGTTTCTTTCCAAAGTACTAAGAGTAAATGAATATAAGTAACAAAAGCAAATACAGGATAATGAAATGAGTACAAAATTAGAATTCAGAGACTTCATAAATAAGCTAAAAGCTCTTCTGAAAACATAAAGCAAAATATTTTTAAGTGGCAAATTTTTAAATGGTCACTTAAATGAAATAATTTTCTTGTCCTTTCTCCCTTTAACATGGGCTTCTTTTTCTTACAGTTTTCCTCACATACGGGTCAAAACTGGTTTGTGCAGGTAAAGTCTGGGAACATTTGCCAGACAGCAAAACTTCAGTTTTCTTTCAGGTATCTAATAGCTAATAACTAAAAGCTTTATTTTTAACAATTTTATTTTTAAAAGTGGCCCTTACAGGGGACCATACCCCAATGACTGAATTACTGTGTATCCCCATATGAAACTCTAGATGTACCCTCTTCTGATTCAGGTAGATTATCTAGACTATGCAGATTTTTAATGTGATGAAGTGATTATTTTTGATCCTTTCCATTAAAATCTAACTCGAAATTTTTAAAGACTTGGGAACTCCTCCAAGGCGCATGTAACAACAGAAACAGAAAGGAGAAAAAGCGCCCCTCCTGAGGCCCCCAAATGGAGATAAACCAGACATTTTACATCGTTACTGTTTAATTTCTGGCAGAACAATTAAGCAATACTTCTCAAGTAAATTACAATTCATAAAATAAAACTACAGTATTGGAGGTATAAATGTACAGCTTTCTATACTTTGGATTATCCTGCCTACTAGTTATCAGAAATACTTTAAATTGTTTATAATGTTTCTATCGTAGATATTTTTATCTGTTTAGGTGTTCTCACAGATAATTCCAGCCCTCCAGCTCTAACCACCATCTCTACAGGTTATTAGATCACCGGTGGATGAGATCAAGGTGCTTCCATAATTCTCTTTGTTCCCATTCTTCTTATTGTTCTTTCTAGGACAATATTGTTAAACTGTATAAGGAGAAAGCTACATCACATCTACAATAAAAAAAACAAACATCAAATCGTATCAAGTCAACTTTCTTTTAAATGAGTTTTGACACTACAGGAGAGACTAGAGGAAACGGCTGTTGTGACAGGGAGGTCAGCGTCACATGTCAGTACATATCACTTCAGATGCATTCATTCTCCATTTTCAATTACAAATGCCATGTATATTGAAACTAGTGAATCTTTGCGTTAGATTTAAGAGATCCAATTCTATCGAGGACTAGGAGTTCAGACTAGCTTGCTGTTGACTTTGCATAATCTGCTTTTTACTAAAATAAGTTTTTTGTTAATCGTTGTATGAATAGAATAAGGAACAAAAGGTAGTTTAGTTTACTATTCTTCTTTTTCATTGTTTGGTGCACAGTGGCGTGGTGTTTCTTTTCTTGCAACATTCACTTTTCTTAAATGAGTTATGGCTTGATCTAAACCCCTCTGAAAACACAGCCCTTGCATTAGAAAAAAGGAAGGCAAGGCAAATTCCATTTCATTTAGTAACAATGAAAATAATAGAGGCCATTGTACTCACTGAACATTGTACTCATTGATTGAACAGAGGCTTAGAGGCTTAAGATACTTTCCAGGAAATTATATAGCAAGACCAGATCTAGCATATAGATTTGGCACTACAAGAGATGAAAATGTTTAGAGATAATTAATGCAGTCTCTTACAAATCTTGGAAGTATGTCCCTTGTGTCTATAGAAGGTTGATATAGCCCTTTAGATATTTACTGATGTTTGGCATAATCATGGTAATTTTATCACTTTTAGCCTGAGAAATTTGACCTTGTTCTGAAACATCTAGATCTTAATATATAAAGATGCAGTGAGATCATGCCAGCAAACAAAATTAAGAGTTTTATTACTAAAAATTACCCTTATAGGCAAAAATCCCAAGGGGTGTTATTAATAACCCTTTACACATATTAAAAAATTCTTTACTACTTAAACCATTCTGCCATAGCAAAAAAGGCTAATTGTGGAGGTAGCTTATAACCAAGATGAATAATGACAACCACATAACGGGTTCACAATAAAGAGAAAAAAATGTCTACTGAGCAGAGAGAGCAGAAGAGACAAAGCAGTGTTGCAAACAGAGATTATATTGAAAAGAGCATTTGGCATTTATAAAAACTTGATAGTTTTGCATCTGAAGCAGACATTGGTCCTTTTGCATGTTATACTATGACATTTTAACTGATCATAGCCTTTTCTTTACTAGATATTTTTTCTTGTGCAGGCATGAAACAGAGTGAAGTGCAATATCCATTTAATAAATTTGTGTTTGGCATAGAATATGAAAAAATTCATCTAATTTACTAATTTTGAGGCAGTGGTAATTAAAAACCTTTTATGATCTGTTGTTTTGTCTCATAAGTCAATTCTTCCACAATCCATATGCAATCCGATGAGCTTACTAATTAAAACGCAAACACGTCTGAATACTGGCACAAAGGCAACTTTTTAAATTTTTTACATTGATATGAATGCATTTTGAAAATATGTTTTATATACTTAAGTTTACAAAACCTTTCCAATATTTGAAATTCAAACTAATTGCAAACTATGTAGAATTCAGTGAAATGTTTGCTGCTTTCACTCATATTGCACATTTACTTTATCAGCTAAAGTAATGTTTTGTTTAAGTGAATGGAAATCTTAGACTTTCTTTTTTCTTTTTATCATATTTGTTTGAAACTAGAAAAAGGCTTTTCATACTTTACAGCTGAGTAAATGTTATGGGAGGACATATGACACGGTTTTAAATTTGCAAGAAACTGAGCTCCTATTGAACTGGCAAATTTCAATACCTCAATGCAAAAGAGCTTCATTAACATCTGGATATACCTCCACATCTGGAGACTGCACTGGCTTACTGGAAGTTAAAAAGTCATACTGAAACAAGAGGCTAGTGTATTTCTTCCCAAATCAATTTGGAATATTTTATCCTTGAATCTTCATTTTTTAAAAGTTGTTTTCTGTACTGTAATTAAAGACAACTATGAAAGAGAGGTACTGCATGATGCTGTTGACTTATCTTCATTCTGTCCTTGATCCAGTGTGACAATTTGTGCTTATCTTCAAAATGTTCATGCTTTCCTCCTAGAACTGCAGATCTTCAGAAAGTCATCTGTCACACAGTCCAATAGATGACCTTGATGTTAAAATTCTGAAGTGAAATACTGAGGTTCCCATACCAGGATTTGGGTTGACACTGGTACTGTGAAATGGCAAAAATCATATGCCGAATGGGGAACCACCTGGAGCTGGCTGATAAGATATATCCCCAGATCACTGTGCCTTGAATCCATTTAATCTCTAGCTCGCTGCTTCCACCCCCTTCAAGAGTAAAGCCTGGAATCCTTTACTGAGAATTGGTACTTCTACTCATCTTCTTTCAGGGTTTTAAGTGATAAGACACAAGATATTGACAGGCATGTGTCAGGGCCCTGAGGGCACCAGCCGGCCTCTGTGTCCCTGCCCAGCCTCCCTGCTGCTTCCTCTGTCCCCTTCCATCGGGCCCGAGAGTCCCATTGCATCCCAATCCCTGCTGCGGTGGTGCTGTAGGAGAGTTGGTCTCCAGCTCTGTCTCTGCCCTGTCTCCTGGATGGACTTCAGCCCTACACTGTAGGTAGATGGACCCTTCAGACCCACCTTCTAGCCTTGTCTCCAGTCTTGCTTCTGGCACTGTTTCCTTTTGTCCCTGGCTGGATTTTGTGATGGACCCTGGATGTGGTTCATTGCTCACTGTGTCTGAGTTTTCCCTTGCTACCAGCCCCCTGCTCTGCCCACAATGTTCAGCCCCTATTTGTGGAGCGCTGTCTGTGCTGGGGTCACCCTCTCTGCTCTCTGACGGTGTGTTGCTATTACTTTATAGCTTTGTATCCTAACCAATGATGTGAAAAAAACTTGACTCAGAGAGTTTCATACCCTGAAATTATTTGCACTGACATCTTCTATTACCAGGAGAGTGTCCTAGCCCCAAGGTCATCAAATATCTTTGCAAAAGATTCAACCTTCACTTTTTCTCTTCCTCAGTGAAGAAAGAGTACATAGAATGGGCAAAGAAAATGTGAGGATAGAGACAGAAATGTATGACTTCTTAGCTTAATGGTTAAAAAAATAATTAGAGAGAGAACTCGCTTAACATTTTTTACAAGATCTGCATCTTTGCAGGAAATTTGTGAATTTCTCACTGATGTGAGTGATCTAACCACAAGGCTACAAATGCAATCTTCACTTTGTTTCTCAGACTATGCATTCTCTAGGCAGAAGGCTTTGGAATTGCATTTTGCGTATGATGTCCCCCTATTCTGGCTAAGTCCTGCATTAGGCTCGTTACAGAATTTAAGCCTTGAGCCAGTTCTTTATATGGGCAATACTTGGCACCTCTCTGCCAGTGATACCATGAATTTTAAATAATAAAGGAATAGAATTATAATAAATGCAAAAAGATTGCTTTGCACACTAACTGAACACTCAAGGAGGAGCAATTTTAAGACCAAGCTTAAAGGTTTTCTCTTGCCTAAAGGTATTTCAAGTCTTCCAGGTAAGCCTTTTGCCAGTTTGCAGCTACAATGAACTTTGTTAAACCCTTTGACACTGCTTCTTACAGCATTCTCTTGGAGAAACTGAATGCTCATGGCTTGGATAGGTGTATGCTTCGCTGGGTAAAAAACTGTCTGGATGGCTGGGCCCAAAGAGTTGCGCTGAATGGAGTTAAATCCAGTTGGCAGCTGGTCACAAGTGGTGTTCCCCAGGGTTCAGTATTGGGCTGGTTCTGTTTAATATCTTTATCAATGACCTGGACGAGGGGATCGAGTGCACCCTCAGTAAGTTTGCAGATGACACCAAGGTGGGCAGGAGCGTTGATCTGCTTGAGGGTAGGAAGGCTCTACAGAGGGATATGGACAGGCTGGATCAATGGGCCAAGGCCAATGGTATGAGGTTCAACAAGGCCAAGAGCCAGGTCCCGCATTTTGGTCACAACAACCCCATGCTGTGCTGCAGGCTTGGGGAGGAGTGTCTGGAGAGCTGCCCAGCAGAAAAGGACCTGGCGGTATTTGTAGTCAGCCCTCTGAATATGAGTGAGCAATGTGCCCAGGTGGCCAAGAAGGCCAACAGCATCCTGAACTGTATCAGGAATAGTGTGGCCAGTAGGACTAGGGAAGTGATTATCCTGCTGTACTCAACACTGGTGAGGCCGCACGTCGAATACTGTATTCAGTTTTGGGCCCCTCACCACAAAAACAGACACTGAGGTGCTGGAGCATGTCCAGAGAGGGTAACAAAACTGGTGAGGGGTCTGGAGAACAAGTCTTATGAGGAGCGGCTGAGGGAGCTGGGGTTGTTTAGCCTGGAGAAAAGGAGGCTGAGGGGAGACCTTATCACTCTCTACAACTACATGAAAGGAGGGAGTTGGCCTCTTCTCCCAAGTAACAAGTGATAGAGCAAGAGGAAATGGCCTCAACTTGTGCCAGGGGAGGTTTACGTTGAATATTAGGAAAATCTTCTTCACAGAAAGCGTTATCAAACAATGGAACAGGCTGCCCAGAGAAGTGGTGGAATCACCATCCCTGGAGGTATTTAAAAGATGGGTAGATGTGGTGCTTAGGGACATGATTAAGTGATGGTTTTGGCAGTGGTAGGTTAATGGTTAGACTGATGATCTTAAAGGCCTCTTCCAACCTAGATGATTGCAAATACTATTGCAATCTATTGCAAATACTATCTACCACAGTGTACTTCAATGTAAATGGTTAATAAAAGCATACCAGTTTAAACATACAGTATAAATTACCACCTGTGCCAACAGGCCAGCCATTACATGTATATGGTATAGCAAGTTCAAAACAGCTTACAATATAGCTGTATCAAGTAATCTTTTCATGAAGAATGGAGGTTCTTAATACCATATTGTAATTTTGAATTGTTTTCTGTGCACTTATATGTGAACTATAATGGTCTGAGAACTCTGTATCAGCAAACTCACGGAAAAGTTGAGAAGACATACATGACAAAGCCAGAAAGAGTGAAAGGGAAAAAGAGAGCATGAATGCTAATGCCACTGCTTTTATAATGCATTTGGTTCAGAACAGCGGATGTCTTAGTGTTTGCTGATACGCTGATAAGCATGAGGTACTCACAAGTGAAGGAACAGAGCAAAATACATCTGTATCTGCTATTCATGCATACACAGCCATATAGGTGCAATCTTTTGGTTTTTTTTAATGCATAGGAAAAATTAAAGATTTATGGAGAAAGGTGCTCCTTTTCTCAAAAAATCCCCTGTGAAATTATTAATCATGCAATATGAATATCTGCAGATAGAGAGGTGTGGAATAAAAATTACCAAACACAGACACTAGCTCTAAGCAACATCAGCTAGCAAATCATCCACCTAAGATGCAGTGGTAAGGACATCATTTCAAGCTACATTGAATACTGCATGGTGTAATACAAGCCATTTTGAAAGATAATTAGATGCATAATTTCCTATACAGACTGCATGAGAAGTCCAATCAAACTAAATTTGTCATTTTGCTGACACATTTTTGCTATCCTTAATGTCAATTTGCTGCAATTTTTTCCTCCTACTGTGTTGTTATTTTTGGTGAGGAAGAGTGCCACAGAGCCCTGAGGTATATCTTACTCAAATCAATATATCAGAATGACAGCTATGAAATTCATTTACAAAAAGGCTACATAAGGTTTGAAGAAGGGACTGTACTGGGCAGATCCACAAATTCACGTTTGTAAGACTGTCTCTCACTTTTCTAATTTTCTTTACATATATTTTATTTCATAACAAAGGCAGATATTTTATGAGTTACAGGTGACTGAGATGTTTATAATCCCATATGAGTGATGTCAGAACTGAAAAGGACAAATAAACAGTACAGGTTCATGATGTTATGAAATATAACAAAAAAGATTCTTCTATCTGACTTCCAATTCCTGCGTCTTCAACATATTTTCCTGGTAGACTTTATTGTAAAATCTGGGATCAAATAGTGTAAAAATGGTGTCATTACAATAAATCAACATTGGGTTAAATGAAATCAGTATAGCTTCCTCTCTCCCTCTCTCACACGCACACATGCACACACATGCATTCATAGAATTCTCCTCAAGTTGTGTTCCTCTTGTTTGTGGTGATAAATGTGTGCACTTTACACTAAGCATGGTTCATTAATTACAGTATTCATTATACTTATTAGTGCTTTCAATAACCACAGGTTATAACTTCTGCGTAAGGAAGCCTGCACATTTAGACTGAATATCATTTACCTCTGTGTCCTGTGTTCTTCAAAAGATGATGTTCAATGATTATTTTCTCAAATCCTTTTTTTTTTTTTTACAGGTACAACCATAAAATTATGATATTGTTGAGTTTTTTTAGGCCTAGTAGTTGGATGTCTGACCTGACTGAGTGACACGACAAAATCCCCTGCTCAAAGCTGTGTTTCTCTCTGTAAGTGGGAATCAGACAGCCTGTAGCTATCAGAGCACCAGGCAACAAGCTATGAAAACAAGGCAGTAGGAAACAGGGAAGTGATTTCACTTCAGATTTAAAGGTGCCTGTGCTGAACTGGGATATGCATCCCAGAATGTGCAAGACAAGCACTGAAGTCATCCGCTTTTTTAAAGTGAGATATTTATTTTGTGTGTGCATTATACAGTTCTGTAACGGAGCACTCGTGCGGTAAGGCAGAGATGCAGCAGCTAAACATGTTGCTTCTCAACCAAAGATGTTTGACCTTGACTGTTGCAGTAGCAAGCCATGTACAACAGGATGTTCTCTCGGGTTCCTTTACCCAGCTTCATTCTGGGAATAAGCAGCAATAAATGCAGTATTAGGGAAAGAAAACTGGAAAGTATAGGCTTGTGGCTGGCAGTTCACACAGGGTTTTGACTGTACCTGCTTTAGCTCAGACCTGTTTCAAGTAGAGTACAGAAACATTCCTGGGAACAAGAGCTGAAGGCAAGTTCATACTCTCAGTGGGAATACGTCAGCATTAGGCTGCTGGGGAGCACAAACTCTCTTGCATGCTTTTTCTCACATCTGTGAACCCTGAGACCCTTACTGTACAGTAGTCTAGTTACTATAGAAAGGGTTTATACATCTCGCCCATGTTATATCATAGTCCAATAAGTAAGGCTTGACATTGTTCTCAGTGGTGGGAGAGGTAAGCTGAGTAGGGAACCGAAACTTTGTACCCTTCTTCCTGTATGATTGTTCTAGTAAATAGTGCTGTTACAGAAAACAAACGTGCTATTGCTCTTTTTTTTTATTAAACAACGATGGAAGATGCCAGTTTTTTTTGTTTGATGTAGGTTTTCAGTCCTCACCCATCAAAACTATATCCTTTCTATGAATGTCCCCAAGTCTACTGTCAAATTAATAAATGCCTATGGACATTAAAGCAACTTCAATGCTAAGCAGGGGCTTACTTAGAAATCTATGGCTTAGTCTTTCTGATAGGAACAAGAACGTCTGGTGGAACATATATCTGCTTAATAAAACGATAAGGAGGCTATTTGTACAATAATATTTTCACCAATAAGAAGACTGCACAGCTGAAACATTTTTTAATTAATTTCTTTCTTGCTATTAATGTCTGCATCAACTTGCAACAAATACAAAGTACACAAACGCATAAAACCCCATGAAACCATTTGGGAGAGGGCTCTGAGCAACCTGATCTAGTTGAAGATGTCCCTGCTCATTGCAGGGGGGCTGAACTGGATGACCTTTAGAGCTCCCTTCCAATCCAAACTATTCTATGATTCCATGATGGAAGAGATAAATTTTCGCCACCCAGAACTACAGTTTTAAACAGTAAATACTGAGAAATATGGTGCAGTGATTCACTCAATAAATCACTAGACATGTCCTATTCCAAAACTGGCAGCAGTTGTTGTTTCTTTATTCTTTTTTCCTTTGTTTATAGGCTTTGCTTCTACATGTGTCACATTCCTGTCAGGGACACTTCGTACCAGAGGGAAACTACTGCTTCATCTGATGTACTGTGCTGGTTTTCTACTACAGGATGTGTTAAACTGCAATCATTGGTTTAGTACTGCATTTTCAGTTTCTGTTACCTAACTATGTCTTAATTATACCCAGCAAATGGCCAGCTATAGCGTATGCTCCTTATCACCACATACACAGAAGCAGAATATCTTTGTACTTACATTGTTCTTTTCTAACACCCCTTACAGGTCTGGTTTGAAATGGTTCTCTACAGGGACCCTAGAGAGATGCTAACGTAATTGTTTGCAATTTGAATGTAAAGAAAATTACTAATAGGTTCATGGAGGCTGCTCACAAAATCACTGTAGTTCTTATTACAGGATTCAGCATTTATGAATGCATCCTGACCTAGTTTGCTATACATAATTTTCAAAGCAAGGATTGTTATGAAACTGTAGCTTCATTTAGGTCATACTGATCCAGATTCTCAAGACTGTATAAAGCAATGTGTAGAACTTACTGCTAGGAAAAGACCTGGCAGACTATGGTTTACCTTTATGTAGGCTTCAAGAAATCAGCTGGGTGTCGTGTGACGGAATAAAGTGTAGGCTGAAGGGGCTGTGTGACGGCAGAGCCACTTGTCCCATTCTGTGCCTGGGAGTGAATGCCTTTTGAAGAGTAAATGCCGGGGAGGTACGTTCTCTAAATATCCACAGGTGTAGCCCTCAGAATAATCTAGATTGATTTTCCTCTATGCAGAATAGACACTGTGAGAATAAACATTTAGTCTTACTGCTCTTCTGCTGATGATAATTGAAATTTGGACCCTGTAAAGTAGTTTGTACTGGAAGGAATACTCTGTGGGGTAGCATCTGCATATGTCCTTAGTGTAACTTATTTATTTACATTTACATGGATTCATAAATGGATGCATAGGTATGCTGTAGCATAGACAAGCCTCTCTAGCTGAATTCTAAATCCAAACACCAATATCCAGTTCCTGAAAATTTACTGTATGCAGAAAGATTAGAGCATACACCATGTTTTCTTGCTGCAGCACACCCAAATAAAAAACAATACAAGTAATTCTGAAGAAAGAATATATGCGCATGTTAAAAAAAATAAATATAAGGACAAACCTATAATAGATGTTGGAGCACGGTGAAGAAATAAAGAAATCCGTGAGCTAGGTATGGTCTGAAATGTTAGGATGCAGCAAGTCACTGAGACAATGCAATCTCACATATTTGCACAGGAGTGCTTCTACATTCTGTTCCAGCCCTCCAGGCTGTGCCTGGCCCACTCCAGCCCCCGCCCAGCCACAGGCATCAGGTATAGTCCTCTCTGATCTGGATCTAGGGAGACCCATGAGATGAATCCAAGTCTACCTGCTCTGGGGGTCTGTGAAATAGTACTATCTTATGGTATCAAATGAAGCAAAACCAGCAGATCATCTCACAGCACTTCTTTCTTTTGCCTAATTTAATGCATATCCTTGTCTCACTTTCTATTTCCCTGTTTTGGGATTATTCTTTACAGAGAAGCTTTCTGGGTTCAGTCATGCATGGACATAATGAAAATGTATTAAGACCACTGGGGGCTCTATATTGATCGAAACAACAGCCATGTAGAAATCTGACTGCTGGTAAAAAAAATATGTTGATTTTATTGTCTAATGCCAGCTGAGCAACTCATTATCTTATAATGACAAGCCTGTGCCCTCCCTTCACCAGACTCCTGGATATGGAACACCAAAAAAAAGCACAATGACAATGGAAAGATACTTCTCCAGTGCTTGGATGTCAATGAAGGAAAACTGGGCAACTATCATGACTATTACACTATTAATAAAGATTATGATGACAATATCAGAACAACTTTAAAGAAAGCAAAACCTACCATTTTATTTTGTGTACAATTCCATGTGAATTCCACCTTGTAAGAATACATACGAGCCAACATTCATCTTGAGAAATAGATTTAAGACTGAGAACTCTCTGAATCTGTACTGGACTTTGCTCAAAGTTTAGCTCATGATATCCAGACCCTGACAAATCTCATATACTTGTGAATTTGGTAAGAAACAAGGTTTGGGGAACTTTTACGTGGGACATAATTCACTTCCAAACATAAATATTGGATTTTTATGCCTATTTTTACTAAGCCTTCTATCTGTATGTTTATTAAAATAAATTTAGTGAAATAAAATAGATTACTAGCAAACTAATCCATACAATATTATAATAGCAACTGAACACGGAAGAGGCTTATAGCTAAATATACAACATTTCCTACCAGGAATATTTTCCACTAAGCTTTGTTCTTTGGTACAGATTTTTTTTCCAGACTGTGCAAGCCCCTTGCATAAAGTTGCTGGGCTGTCATTGACTGCCTCAAGCCCTCAATCCTTCTTATGGCAGCACTTGTGTAGAAGTAAAATCCAACCAAACAGCTGATTTGGAATGTAAGAGGAATACAAGAGGAACACAAGATTTCTCCCTCCCCTCCCCTCCCCTTCCCTCCCCTTCCCTCCCCTTCCCTTCCCCTTCCCCTCCCCCTCCCCTCCCCTCCCCTCCCTCTAGTTAAAGGTCTAGCCTTAAGCATTGCTACATATGGGCATATACACAATGTTGAGAATTAAACAAATAATATTAAAACTATCAGAATCCTTAACCACATAGAGCTGAATACACAATTTTTTTAATGCATGTATTCTGAACACACTAAAAAAAGGAGTTAAAGTGGGAGTATTTGTGACTCCTTCCTGTGCGGATTGTTTTCTCCTGTATAGTTATAAACTTATTATGACTGATTGTAATAATTTATTATCACTCTCTAAATTCTATGAATGGAAGAAGCATGTGTTTCCTGGATCTCATTTACCACTGTCAAGTTGAAAAGGTATGTGAAGTTATAATAGATGCATCAGAGACTCCCTATTATGTGAATAAAAACCCAGCAAATTAATATTGGTGAGATGAATTCATGAATATTTACATTCTCCTTGAAATTGATTATGAGAAAAATAGTCATTTGTGTGAAATTTATCAAAGCAGACAGGTGGAAAAAGATGATAAAATGTATTTTTATGAATATAGGAATATATTTCAATGAAACTTATATTATGATACCACTTTCTTATTCTGACTAGAAGGCCAAACTTTCATTTCAGAAAATGCTGATAAACCTGGCAGCAGTAAATGTCATGCTGAAATGCGAAGTCAATGGAAACTGCAAGCGAAATGTTGGAGCACCCAATATGCAGTTATTCTGACATACAGCAAAATAAATATGTTTTGAGTGCTGTGAAGTACAACTGAGTGTTTATCAGATGCAAAATAACACATTTATAAAGTACATAAGTGGCATCACTGTATGGAACAAATAGCTGTAAGGTGCATTTAACAAGTTTTTTAAAAGTCTGTTTATCTCAGAAAAGGCTGAAGTTGAGTATTTGATGGCAGATAAATAAAACAGAAGCTTCATGAAGTATGGCACTTATTTGCTTCCAAGAATTCAGTAAGCTAAAGAATTATGTAATGCATAAGCAGGTAATTAACATATTAAACATATGCAAAGAATATATATCCTGCTTAGGCAGGAATTCAGAGGAACTGAAATTCACTTACAGTGGTTAGATTACAGAATGAATAAAAGCTGGCTATTAAAATCAAGAACGTATTAACCTGGTGTTGACATGTCTCTCCTAGAGGCCTGACAAGCCCAAGGCTGAGTCTATACATTAGCACAATAATTGGATAGGATTTGGTCAGGATGTTACGTACTGGGCTTTCTCTGCAGATGCTCAAACCAGCACACATCTTATCCCTTTGTCACCTATGAATTATTGTATCTTAATTCACATCGATTTTACAAACAATTCTCCTCTTCATATGATGTCTTGTGACCCCCACAAATTATATATATATAAAAATTACATTATATATAAAGTGTATATATATAGATAATAATTTTTCTGCCTGTTGTACTGATATACATAATTTTTTCATGTATATGAAAAGATTATGTATATCAGTACAACAGGACAGAAAAAAGGATTAATTTTTTCTGTAACAGGGGTTGGAAGGATCCAACTATCCAAAAAAGAGGCATAAATATGCTTATCTTCTCTCCTTATAATATGTTTCCATGAAAAAAATTATATTGTCAGAGAAATAAACTGGTATAAATAGGTTGTGTTTTAATAGAAATAAGGTTGCAAGCCATCAAAGTTATTGAGTTTCCAGAATAATTTTACAGAAGTCATGGAAAAAAAAACTTCACTACTTTTAAATGTAACTTCATTGGTTTGTGAAAAGAATTATAAAATGTGATCATCTGCAACAGCAGGAAACACAGTTCATACCCAGAAGGCACTTTCAGATACTGTATTGCTACATAGGAACTTGTTTTACTTCATAGGAACTTGTTTTTATGGAATGTTCAAGAGAGCTTGTTAGTGAGTAGCCAATCAAATTGCACGTGGAATGAGAAGATACCTGCAAATTTTGACAATCAATTAGTCTCAAACTAATTTTTGGTAACCCAGCACACCTATAAATAAGTATACACACTAACTTTTCCTTGCCAGGTTTCTAGTAAACACTGTTAAAAAGATTCCTAATACAGTAGCTTATCATTTAGTGATTCATGCAATGAGCTTTGACAATATCTTGAGGTCAAATGTACTAATCAGCAACTGCAAGATGACTTAATACTACAGTCAACTTTTATGTCTAGGCATGAATGCTGATACTGGATGGATGAAGAGGTGAGGAGAATGTACAGTTAATTTTACTGTTAATGGTGATTGTTTTTCTAGTTAAATTTTTTTTTAAAATGTATTTTAAAATAAATTTTAAAATAAATTTTAAAATTCTGAACAATTTTATGCATTTTTTTGTATAACTTTTTTCTGCACTACTGGTTTTCAAGGGAACATTGGTTAACGATAAACTCATGAAATGAGAAAACAGAGGCAGTGTTTCACTGCCACTTGTTTCACTTGTTTCCACTTGTTTCAAGTTCCTAACTTCATGCTGTGTGTAGGCAAAAATAAAATAGTTTCCAATAAGATTGTGAAAAATATGTTAATTCTGAAAAATAGACCCATATATGGTTTAGTGGTAACTTGGCAGTGCTAGGTTAATGGTTGGACTTGATGATCTTAGAGATCTTTTCTAACCAAAACAATCCTATGATACTATGCAATAATCAAGCTCACGGGTAGTCCAGCTTTAACTTAATCAGTGGCCTGAATTACTCAGCACAATTTTAAGTGAAGCCATAATTGACTTCAGTCTCTGGGATACTTGCAGAGCTCACAGCTACCTTTCTTTGCATTTTCAGGCCTTGACATTTCATTTTTCTCAGGGTTTTTCTTCTCATTATCTCTTCTGTCTAGGTTGTTTTTTGAACTCCCGGTTATTTCACAGACTGAATTGGCTGACAGGGGAGTCCAACCCATTATTTTTAACTAAGCTTTGTTCAAATTTGACCTTAGCTGAATTAACATCACCAGTTCAGCATATAATCTTTGAAGAGCAACATCTCATCAGGCTGCTACTACTATCTGACCCTCAGCCAAATAATGTCAATATATTTGGACTAAGTATATTCAATTTTTTTAAACAAAATTAACATGTATGCATTTGGACAGATACGGTATATTTGTAATATGATTTTAAATGGCTGAGTTATAAAGTTCTTGAAAATTAAGGTTAATAATGAAACCTTGGAAAGACACTTGAACACAGCAATAGTGCATAATGGCTTCTTGATATATAAAAGAAAACTCATATTCTCTTCTAAAGTTCCTAATGATTTTTCATTACTCTTTTGCAGTATCCCTGGACTACAGCTTCATACCCTCTGAAGTGCAATCTAATAGAGGCTTCATCCTATCACTATTTGTCATCATTTAGAAGGTGCCTCAGGAAAGGACACATTAAAACATCTTCAGTTCCTCTCACTGGTTCAAACCTTTAGAGAAGCTCAATTTTACAGAAATTGTAATTCAAACAATACATATCTGCAGTATTACAGCATGCAAGTACTTAACTTCAGCAGGCAGCAAATCTGAATAACTCATATTTACCTACACAAAGGTTTCACTTCAAAGATAAAATGACAAGGAGTGTTCTTTTATTCTCTTAGTTCCCTTTCAAGGAGCTTAAAAAACCTTCCTTTTTTCCTTTAAAAAAAATAATATCTTTAAATGTAACAGCAGAAAACTGCTAACAAAAACATGTTCCCTGAAGAGATATCAGTGCGGGTAAATGAATTCTGTATCGGATAGAAAATAACTGTTTGTTAACTCTACCTGGGAAACTGCCTGGAACCACTGAGTTTTGCGCTAATTGTAGGAAGCAGATCCATCAGGGAAATAGTGTCAGAAACAGTTCAGAAAGCTTCACAAGACGCTCTGAGATCATGTACTTACATTCATATTCTAAATAATTCAGAGGAAACAGTCTTTAAAATAAAGACAAAAAAAATAATCTGTGTTGTGTAGGATCACACAAAGAAATAAATACGGTATTTTCTTCCAAACTGGTCTAGTGAGCAACAGGGAGATGAAATAGCCAATCTGTTGAATTGTGGAGTAATTTAAGTTGGTCATCTACTTCAGCCTCCTGCTCAAAGCAGGTCTATCTTCAAAGGCAGATGAAGTTGCTCAGGACTGTATCTAGTTACATTTTGAAAATCTCCAAGAATGGAGATTCCACAACCTCTCTGGAATCTCTGATACAACTTTTGACCATCACCCCCCGCCCTTCTGTTGTACACGTCAGAGAAAGGACTGCTCTGTCTTCTCCATTACTTTGCATTAGAATGGAATTAAAGCACTAAAGCCTCCCCTGCTTGACTTCTCTTCCCTGGGCTAAACAAACAAAGCCCCCGTGTTCCTCCTCCCGAGTTATGTATTCCAGCGCTCTAACTGCCTTAGTGATCCTCTGCTGGATTTGCTTTACTTTATTAACATGTTTCTTGTATTGGTTCAGATATATTAGTTCAGATGTGGCCTCCCCAGGGCAATAACGGCTTCCCTCAGCCAGCTGTCAATGATCATACTAATACATCTGTATGGGGTCTGGCTGGGATGGAGTTAATTTTCTTCATAGAATCTGGCACAGTGCTGTTTTGAATTTCTGGCCAAAACTGTGTTGATTGATAACACACCAGTGCTTTAGTTATTGCTAAGTAGTGCTTGCACAGTGTCAAGGCCTTTTCTGTTTCCTGCTCTGTCTCCTAGAGTAGGCTGGGGGTGCGGAAGAAGCTAGGAGGGGACACAGTGGGGGCAGCTCACCCCAACTGACCAAAGGGATATTTCATACCATATGACATCATACTCAGCAATAAAAACTCAGGAAAAGAAGGAGGAAGGAGGGAGACATTTGTGGTCATCGCGTTTGTCTTTCCAACTAACCATTTTGTGAGCTGAGGTTCTGCTTTCCTTGAATTGGCTAAACATCTGCCTGCTGATGGGATGTAGTGAACAAATTCCTTATTTTGCTTTGCTCAAACAAAGCAAGTTTTTTCTCACTTTTGCCCTCTGACTCTCCACCCCTCCACCCCCCCCACCCCCCCAAGCCGCATCCTCCTGCAGGGGAGAGAGCCAGCAGATGTGTGGGGACTTAACTACCAGCTGGGGGTCAGGCCGCCACAGCAGCCTTCTGTGTGTTTAGCCTTTATCACCACAAGAGTGCAGTCCTGGCTCATCTTAATTTGTTCATAGAATCATAGAATGGTTTAGGTTGGAAGGGACCTTAAAGATCATGTAGTCCATGCCCCCTGCCATGGGCAGGGACACCTCCCACTAGACCAGGTTGCTCAAAGCCCCATCCAGCCTGATCTTGAACACTTCCAGTTATGGGGCATCCACAGCTTCTCTGGGCAACCTGTTCCAGGGCCTCATCAAGACACCCACTCAGGACTTTTGCTGCAGCACTCTTCCTCAGCACATCAGTCCCAGCACTGATGCATGAGGTTGTTCTGCCCATGGGCCTGAACTCCCCATGAATCTTTGTTGAATTACATGAATCTCCATTGGTTCACTTCTCCAGCTCGGTTAGCTCAACGTAGCTGGCAACCCCCATATCAGCTGTTGCCCTCAATTTGTTGTCATCTGTACACTTGCTGAAGGAGCCAGATGCAGTATTGATCCCTGAGTTACTGGAACAGGTCACTCAGAGATGATGTGGCATCTATGTCACTGAAGATTTTCAGATCTTGACTGGACAAGTCCCTCAGTAACCTGATCTAACTTTCAAGTTAGACGTGCTTTGAGCAGGAGGCTGACACAGATGACCTCTCAAGGTCCTTCCAACCTAAATTATTGGTACAAACAGAAAATAGATGAGGAAACCTACATTTTCTCAATTTATTTAGTCACCTCAGAGCACTAATTACAGAAGGAATAGTTAACTATTTACAGAAAGAAAAATCAACTCTTCCCATACTGGCAATGCTTTGATTACACCTCTGGTTGTATTCATATACAAGTGATTTAAAAGAGGTAAGACTTGGTAAATCCCTGTTTTTCTGCAAGAAAAAATGTGAGTGCTTTCTAATAGGAAGACAGAAGTAAGGCTCCATAATGATTTGAGAAATACCAGATATTTCAAATGCTAATGGAATTCCATTATATGGTAATGATCAACACCGCACAGTAAACCAAACTATATTATTTAGATGTTGCTGTCAGCAGGCTTTCATTCCTGTAATTTCTTCCTAAATTGATCCAAAAGATTAATAGATACTGGATATAACTGTGACAGGTATACCAGACGTTTTTAAGCCTCTCTGTGTGTTTTTGTTGTGAAACAGCCTTTTCAATTCAAACTTTCCTTTACAGGATGGGTTAAAATCATACCCAAAGGCACGTGTATAAATTCTTATTCCTCTCCCACTACTCAGAGATGTTAGAGTTACAGTGGTATTCATGAAGGAAGGGTACTTATAGCTCAGAGCATATCCTTTGAAATGCCTTAGAATAGCCATTCTCAATTCCTGTAACTCTTTGAATTAATTGGCTAAATTGCATGCTCTCTTATCTTTGCAGTCCTATTCCAGTGCACTAGAAACCCAGAGCAGTCCAAGCTGAAGTATAATTTCATATCTATGCACACACACACAAACACACACGAAGCCTTAGCAGAGAGTTCAGATAGATACAGGGACATAAAATCATTTCCTTGCAGTCATCTACATTTTCTGAGAGGAACCTATTTGAGAACTTTTTGAATGTGATTTATTTCATCCAAAATAGACACCTAAAAACGATGAAATGAATCGTTCACTAAAAGTACCTCTTTTCCCCTGCTTACTATGCAGCCATGTCATTTATCCATGACTATTTCAGAGAAAGATGGCTCAAGCTGAGTGAAATTAGTACCATGTCTGGCTAAGAACTTCATATTGGGAGCTGACAAGATGATTGCTATTAGGGACTGTCCATGTGCTTCCAGTTTCTGAAAACTTATCTAAAAGGTCTGGCGTTCTTTCTGGGGTGAAAGCTTCAGTGTGGGATTCACCTCATCTTACTGAAGTTGTCTGCAATATTATCGTTACCATGTCATGGAATCCCAATAGCAGCTAAAACACCTGTTGTTTTTTGAGTGAATCTGGAATACAAACAAACTCATTTCCAGTGCGCTGTGAGGCAAAAAAGATGCCATGGAGCTTCATACTCACAGTTCTCACTGTAACTTAAACACATGCTTCCTCAGAATCCAATTGAAAAACCAAAACCTTTTTAGCTCTTAATGTGAAAAAAAAAGAATTCCTATTTTATATAATATAAAAATACTGAGTGAAAGAGTACACAGTTCACGCATACACTTAAGTTAATACACTGAAGTTAACATGGACATAGACAAGTATTTGATCACCTTCTTTTTCTTCAGCATAGTACTTGAAAGATCTAAGTATCTTTCTCCAACTTAAACAAAAAAATATTTTACAGTCAAGTTGCCTGAGAATTAAATTTGCAGTAAGCAGTTCAAGTATTGTGACTTACCTCTGAATTGCCCTGGCATAATTGATTATCATGAAAATTAAGAGCAAGAGCCCAAACATTGACAGATTTATGCACATAAATTTTATTTTTCTTGGCAAGATTAAGAAAGCCATATGCACTAATATTACCATAACAACCTATATATACGTTAATAGTCTACAAATTTGGATGTTTTGGCTTCTATTCTTCTTCACTTACACTCCCAAGAATAGAGCATATGGAAAGAAAAGCTTAGAAGTACAAGATTCAATGAAAAAAACCAACAACCCACAATCCCCCCCCCCCCCAAAATACACTCTCTGAACATCAAAAATACCCCTCTGTGCTATACATTTATTGCACATCGATGAATATTAGAGGGGATTTGGTTTGGTTTGTGGTCTTTAGCTGATTTTCTGTTTCCCTATGAAGTCTGAAAAGGCCCTTCTCCTCGTCAGAGGGGTCAATGGTCAGAGCTGAGCTGCTGGGATGAGAGAGGCAGCATAGAGAGAACTGGAAGTACATACTGGCCTGGCTACACCCAAACTGGAACTTGCACAGAGAATTCCTGGCAAATGCATGATGGCTGCTGCTGAGTGACAGCCCTCGGACAGAAGTCACAGTATAAATAGTATAAATAGTGATAGCAGACATAACCTGTGTGCTCACCTTACCTGCTTTTTTTCAGATCTGTTATAGCATTCCCTTCTGTTTTCCTTTTTTTTTTTTTCTTTCCAAATTAACTTCAGCATCAGTATTGCACCTACTTTTCTTTGCCTTTTCAACCGAGGAGCTATTTTGGGTCTTTCCTTTATCAGCACTTTGGAAAAGGAGAGCTGGGGAGCAAGGAAGGGCTAGAAATGTCTCTCTTTATGGAAGATTAAAAAAAAAGAGAGTACCTTCTGCAACTCAACCTTATCTTTTCATATGGAACGTGTTTCCCAGCTAATGCAATGGAGAATATTGCTATCAATTAGCTTATTTATTTGACTTAGTTCTTCATTCATATTTGTATGAAATCATAGAATCATAGAATACTAGTTTGGAAGGGACCTCAAGGATCATCTGGACCAACCTTTCCTGGCAAGAGCACGGTCTAGACAAGATGGCCCAGCACCCTGTCCAGCTGAATCTTAGAAGTATCCAGTGTTGGGGAATCCACCATTTCTCGGGGGAGATTATGGCTGATTGTTCTCATTTTGAAAAATTTTGTTCTTGTATCCAATTGGAATCTCCCCAGGAGCAACTTGTACCCATTGCTCCTTGTCTTTTCCATGTAACTCATTCTAAAAAGGGAGTCACCATCTTCTTTGTAGCCACCCTTTAAATACTGGAACATGCTGATAAGGTCTCCCCTAAACCTCCTTTTCTCAAGGCTGAACAAACCCAATTCTCTCAGACCTTCCTCATATGGCAGCCTTCCCAGTCCTTTGGTCATGTTGGTGGCCCTTCTCTGGACCCTCTCCAGTCTGTCCACACCTTTTTTTGTATAGCAGGGACCAAAACTGAACACAGTATTCCGGGTGTGGCCTGACAAATGCTGAGTAGAGTGGAATAATGACTTCTTTGTCTCTACTGGTGATGCCCTTGTTGATGCAACCCAACATCCTGTTGGCTTTCCTTGCCACTGCAGCACACTGTTCACTCGTATTGAGCTTGCTGTCCACCAGGACCCCCAGGTCCCTTTCCACACAGTTGTTCTGCAGCTGGGTAGATCCCAGTCTGTGCTGCACTCCTGGATTATGTTTTCCCAGGTGCAAGACCTTACACTTGCTCTTGTTGAACTTCATGAGGTTCTTGTTAACCCACTCTTCTGGCCTATCCAGACCTTCCTGCAGGGTGGCTCTCCCTTCCGAAGTGTCCACTTCTCCACTCAGTTTGCTATCATCAGAAAACTTCATCTGGGTACGCTTGATTGCATCATCCAGATCACTTATGAAGATATTAAACAGCATTGGGCCCGATATCGATCCCTGGAGGACCTCGCTCATGACAGGTTGCAAGTGTGCATACTCACTTTATAAGATGTACAGTCTTATACACCAGATCCTCATTAAGAAATGGCTTGGTGTAGAATGCACCAAATGATTTATTCACATTGATGATGCTTATCCTTTATGCCTGGTCCTCCTCCTCCATCCTGTATTTGTAATATCACATTATTGCATAGTGTTTGTAATGTTGTTAAAATGCTCACTATTAAAAAAAATCAATGAACTTAAATAAAATTGATTTTCAAATATAGCCTATGGGGTATTCTGTGAGAAATTACACCTTGCCTATAGATTTTTTTCACACTGCTTGACTAGGAAAAATGTCTGGAGTTTTATTTTAAATAAATGAATGTTTTAGTTAATAGATTAAATTTCAGTAACTGACATCTAAAAATACCTTTTCTACCTTTTATCTTCTGAAAACAAAGAAAGATTTCTTTCAAACAGAGAATGAAACTGAACAGCTGGGTTGAGAGTTTCATTATCCCTATTATGAGATGAAATCTTACATTTTCAACTTAGGTTTATTCTGGCAGATGTTAAATACTATATAGTGTGATAAAACCATGGAATTATTTTTTTAGGTCATGCATAATCATTGACCGACTTATAAAATATATAGGTGTGTGTATGCAACGTGATAGTGCTATCAGACTAACTAAATATTGTAATTACTCTCTTTCTTCACAAAATATTCAATATCATACTTAAAGGTCTAGATAACACCTTCCAACTGTCTATTTACAAGCATCACTGCAACAAGAGGATATTTTTGCAGTGAGATTGGCTGGAGACCAGAGTAATTGGTTCTGTCTGGTGAAGTGAGGTAAATTAATAAAATTACTTTATGTTTAGACTTTGGTGAGACAACGACCCAGCCCATATATTCTAAAATGTGTAATAATTATAATTAGATGAGTAAAAGACCAAACAGTATATGCCAATGGATTTGGTATCCAGCTCTATTAAAAATTCACAACAAATCATTTCTTGTATTTCTATATAACATTCTGTAAAACCATATTAACTTTCTACATGTTTTTTGCAATTACTACACTACACTGGAAAAAAAAAAAGTATTGTATAAGTGTTAAGTGTATACATGATTCTGCAAAGTAACTTCATTTTATTAATGCTTTCATGAAAATGAAGTCCTAGATATTTATTTACTGAGTGAATAAAAATGTAATTAAGTGCATTGTATGAAGTACTATAAAGTATGCCACTGCAGATATTGCAAGGTCTATTGACCTGTTGCAAGTAATGTCTCTCTCTCATTACTTTTTTACAGTAAATTGTTTTGTATAATGTTTTGAGTAACAAACTCAAATATATTATAGAACACAACTGGAAATAGTGATACCTGCATATGTTGGTATGCTGAGAGAAAACATTGTTTAAGAAATAACACAGAAGTGTCAGTCCACTTCCGTACGAGCTCTGACTTCTCAGAGGATATTCAGAAAGTACTCAGACTGCAGGACTGGCTATGAATAATGAATGGTACTGCAGCTCCAGGAAACAAAGGGTTATATTTAGAAGGATAATTGGTATCCAATACATTGCAAAGAACTATATTTGGAAAGAAACAGCTTCCAAACCTGTTAGTGTAATATTACCAAACAACCGTCTGCTTTGTGAAACAATAGTCATGAAAATACTATTTGTAAACACTCCTGTCATTTTTACCAAAGCTAAGCAAGTTGCCAGTTTTGTGCAATTCCAGCATTCCATTTTGTCTATTCTGCTTCTATTCTGATGATAAAAACTTGCTATTAATTTCAGAAATGATAAATTTATAATGTCATATCAGACACATCAAGTTAGATGTAAGATACCAAGTAAGTCCTTATGACTTAACAAATTTGAAAAGATACGGGGTTATCACGGGCGTCAGAACTGATGTGCTGTATTCCATTACTTTCACATCAGATAACAGCTGCCAGAGCTGATGAAGAATGCTATGTCTCCCTTTGAGGATCTCCTCACCCAATGAGTCTTGAAAGTCCTTATTTATACTGTTAATGATACTGAAATAATCTGATACATCTATACTACTCTATAAAATCAAGTTATAGGGAAGCTGGAATCTATGTGTACTCACAGATCAGCCCACTTTTGTGAGGCTGTGACATGCAGAAGTAGCCCACATCCTGCAGGTAAGCAACTTACAACCAGCATGTCTAGATGCAACTAGTGGTACAGAATAATAGAAAAGTCTAGGTCAGGAGAGACCTCTGGAGACCATGTAGTCCAACTGCCTATTGAAAGGAGGGCCTTAAATTAAGCTATCCAGGGCTCAGACAAGCCATGTCTTGGATATTTCCAGCAAGGGACATTTCACTACTTCTCTGGACAGGTTATTCCAATGTTGACTTGTTCTCATGGTAAAGACTCCTTTTCTTGAATCCAGACAGAATTTGTTCTGAAGCTACTTACGTCCATTGCCTCTTCTGTTACTGGGCATCCTTGTGAAAAGAGTGCATTGATGTCCTCTGCAACTACCTTTTAGGTATTGGAAAACTGTCACTTCATCTCCCTTGAGCTGTCTCTTCTCTAACATGAATGGACACAATTCCTTCAGCCTTTCTTCATATGTCCAGTTCTCCAATCCTCGGATTATTTTGGGGCCCTCTGTGGGACACTGTCCAACTTTCCTATGTCTCTCTTCAGCTGGGAGGAACATAATTGGACACAGTATTTCATGTGTTGCCTAAAAAGTGTCAAGTAAAGCTGAGTAACCACATCCCTTGATCTGCTCACTATACACTAGACGTTGCAGCCCAGGATGCATTTTGCCTTTCTTGCTGCTGAGGTACATACCACTGGCTCAAGTTCAGCTTGCTATCCACCATGACCCCAGAATCTTCCTGCAAAGATATACCCCTACCTGCTTTAGTGGTGAGGACCCCAGCTTGTGCTGCTTTTTGGGGTTATTCCAGTTACAGGACTTGATATTTATCCTTGTTGAACTTCGTATGATCCTTGTTGTCCCAGTTTTCTAAGCCTGTTGAAGTCTCTCTGTATGGGTGCTCTTCCTTCTGACTTATTTAATTCTCCACTCAGTTTGGTGCCATCTACAAAATTTGTGATGATGCATTCAGTCCCATCATCCATGTCATCTAGAAAGATATTGAACAGTATTGAACCCTGAGCAAACCCACTCATGAATGGGTGCCAGTTTGACTTCAAAAAATTATCCACCGTCCTTTGAGCTCAGTAGGTTAGCTTGTTTTCCACCATTTGTGGTCCATCTGTCCATTTCTTAACCAGCTTGTCAACACAGATGTTGTGGGAAACTGTGTTAAATGCTTTACTGAAATCAAGGTAGATAACAGCTACAGCTCTCTCCTTGCCCAGCGAGAAAACTGTTTAATCATTGAAAGCAATCAGGTTGGTTAAACCCAATTTACCTTCGGTAAATCTGTATCGGCTTTTGCCAACGCATCTGCCACATAAGAATGCAAAACCGTACTACCCAGTAGTCAGTCTGTCTACCAACAACAGTGATGCTTCCAGCAAGGTGAAAGGCTGTGGCTCTCAGACTGTGTGGACAATAAATATAATGGAAGTGTTGGAAGTGGTCTCAAGGATTCTTTCAAAACACCATATAAGCATACACACAGTATGACTTTTTGTTTTAAACTCTAAATTACAGCTTTCCACTTTCACTGTAGTGGGGAAATAATTTAGCCTTATCCTGTACCTCAATTTCTCTCATACTTCTGAGAATCGTATTGGGCTTCTACAGAAGTTTCTTGTGATATTAACACTCATTTTTGAGGCAGAAATCAAGGCTTAACTTTCCTTTCCAAATATGGCTGAACACTATGATCACAATTTTTTCTTAGTTGGATGGTTACTGCAGTTAGTATAAACTTAAAAGTTTAATCAAAGACAGCAAAGAGAGGATTCACTTAGTTATAATGTAGTTGTTAAAGTAACGTCATGCCATGTTTTGCATAGGGATTTAGTATATTCCTATATTGCTTCATGTTCACATCTTACTTGTGAATTCAGCTCTTTGTTCTGATGCATATGTCCTAAGATCTTTAATTTCATTGAAATATAATTCATTATATTCAAATAAAGGTATCTTACATAGTAATTAAGGTTCAGAGTATTGATCCTGCCGTCCCCATCCGTGTGCCAGGCAACCAAATCTTGAGGTTACTTTCCGTATTTTCAAATAACAGTTGGATTCCGTGAATATCAATATCATTCATGAGTGATGGACTACTAAACTGGATGGTAATTACACATTGTGATCAAATAATCATTGAAATTCAACTAAAAGAACAAAATACAGTAATAGCATAAAATCCATTTTGATGAATGCCTTTAGCATTACGAATACATGAAATGTCCTTTCAAAAATGTATGTAGCACCCAATTGTAGAGAAATACTGGAACACTAGGTTATTTTAGCTTTTTTCAGCATGGTTAGTTAACAGCTTGATTTGTCTGTTAATGTGCAGAACACCATGAAGCAGAATGGAAATAAATTTATTTTAAACTGGTCCTTATTAAAGGATAAGCACCAAAATACACAACTGAAAAATGTAAAAAAATTAGAATTTTGGGGGAGTTTTATGGTTTTCCTCATTGTATTTCTATTTTCAGGTATTCTATTTTTGCAAAGATCATGCGCCTATATTATAACTCATTATAAATATGTTTGTTATGTTTATTGGCTATATTTATTCAAAGAAAGTATATGGAATTGATATAGATATGAGGAACAATCACTTGAATGACAATAAAGCTTTTACAATCAGGATCTTCTGTCTGCTGTTTAGACAAAAAGAAACAACCTCCAGTATATTTACCAGTAAAACTGAATGACAAGATAGAGCCTTCCAAGGAAATGAGAAAGGGTGTTCAAGGGCAACAAGACTACAGAAATAGCAACAGTTCCATCTGCAAGCTGCAAATGATATAGAATCCAACTGATTTTAAATGTTGTATGGTGAGTTGATCTTTCCTGTTAATAAATGGAAACTTCTGACCTGCATCTAGTTGGTGTACTCATCCACTGAGCTTATTACGTCCCTTTGGTGCAGAAACTCTAGTACAGCAACGTTATCTGGCTCATAATCTTATATTTCTTTATAAAACTACTTTTGTAATCAATTGTTATTTTTACTTTGATTTAAAAAAGGTAAAAATTTAAAAAATAATAATGAAGAAAATAGAGCGGCAGAAACTTGTTTGACATATAAAGCTAATTACGTGACAAAACATATTGCATGTGTCTAGAGATGTCCTAAACAGAGACTTTTGTGTGTTCTTAAATGTCAATAATTTCCCAATTAAAAAAAACAAAAACAAACATTTAAATTAAAGAGAAGATTACTCGCGAAAAAGGGGGAAAAGGACCTCAGTAAAAGGGATAAAAGTTGTGTTAGGCTGTCACACCCACAGGTGTGACTAATACAATGCATTTGACAAATTGCTATTTTCCATAATGCTGTGTAGACCTGATTTGTTGCCAGAGATTGTCAGAATATCACATTTCTTCTCTTCTTTGTTACTGAGGAGGAAAGTTAATTGTATTGATTCCCTGGCTCTTGTACCATTTGCAGTTGACTGTGGTTCCAGTGATAGCATCCTTCAGCTACGCCATCTCTGTCTGCTGATGACTGCACGCTCTCCTATCCATTCCCTGATTCGGCTCTCTGCTCTCTATAGACCCAACTCAACGTCACTTCAGTCACCTCTGCACCTCAGGCTTTACAGGTAGTATTCACGCTCTCTTCACTTTTCCCAGACCTCTTCTCTCAATTGTTCTTTACTGTTTGTCCCGAAAATTGCTTACCCTTCTACAATACATGATTCCCATTTACTTCTGTCATTTTGTCAGGGCTAGCATTTAAATTTTAACTTTCAACCAGTTTATCAAAACAGCCAAAATTTTTCAGCCAGACTTCAGCTTCTGAGATGTAGCTACAAGGCTATGATTTATCATGGAAATATGATCAGAGACTGTAGTTTATGAAATAAAGAAAATAAAGCACTATGGAAACTCCACTTTTTTGTTTGTTTTAGTTTGGGGGTTTGGGTAAAAGGCATACAGAAACTGAATGCAGTTTGACAGCCAAGGCAACATTGTAGCATTCTGATATTTTTCCAGTACTTCCAAAGCTAGCAATTCATAAAGTATGCTCTTTTTCAAAGCTATACTCACCTTGGAAAATACAAGATTCACTGTAAACAACCAACAAAATCTATATCTTTTCAACAGAGTCAAGATTTTACTTTGGCTTTCTGAAGTCTTTCTAATAAGATCCCACTTCTGTAGCTACACTCAGTTGTTGAATACTGTTTTTCTATGTTTTTCCCAGGTAAATGCGTATTGCAATAAAACCAGTTATCCACAACACAAAAAAAACCAACAAGGCTTCAGAGCACTACTGTGCTACTTGGTCTTTTGTGACCAAGCAACCTCCCTCTAATATTACTAGGGCTGGTGGCATTTTTGAGGGGCAGGAAGGAGGACGGAAGCACGTATTGCAGAATAGTGATAATCTTCATTATTTTCTATGGTTTATTCTTTTGGAGCATTATTTTGAGAAAAGCAGACTTTTGAATAGCTTTCAAGTGTCTCAGAGTATAAAAGGGAAAAGCTGGTAAGAACTTTCTGACTTTTACCATATTAATTTGAAAATCAGCTAAACCATATAGTATTTTAGATGTAAAGAATAAAAAATCTAAGTACAAGTTTCAATATGACAGCAGGTATTCCTCAAGAAACCTAATTAACACAGAATATTCCTTCCACTGCTTTTAGGATTGTTCTTCTGGAGGCCCCTCACGCGCATTTCACTGAGTAATCAAGTCTGGTTGGTAATGACTGGTCTTTTGATGACTTTAAATACATTAATTCTTCCATAGAAAATGAATAATTAGAAGACATTTAGTATAACTAATGATTTCTGGGGGTTTCATTAAGTGGAATAAATAATTATTTGATTCATCACATGTGCAGCTAGCAACTGCTATTATCTGATCAATACGCTTTCATAAATGACAGCAACATTATAGACATTGGCACTTTTTGCTGATATTCCTTCAGATGTCCTGAAAACCAGCTGCCTTTATAAAAGGCAACAAGATAGCTAGTGTATTCAACTTAATGCATGTCCTGATAGCCTATCTTTTGTATTAGGTATAAATCTTCCTGAAATGTAAGACTATTCGATTTTTTTTCTAATAAAGCTCCTTGTGAAATGTCAAGTCTCATTATTTCTTGAAAGTCTTGGCTGTTAATTTCTCCTTCCAAAGCAAGACAGTATTTCGTATACTAGAATGTATAGAAAAATCTGTTCTTTTTAACTTGTTAAAAAGTTCTAGCTTTGTTATAATTTTTTCAGACAATAAAAATTAGAAAATGGAGACTCAGAAATAATATTTTAACCATTTAAATAGTTTATTATGTTTATCCTGATATCTTTATAAAACAAACTATGTGATGATGTTCTTTATGAAGTAAACTTTATTTAATGGTGTTTTCTGCATGTATGCATTAAAGAAGCCCATTAAATTCACTGACTAATTTCAAATTCCAAAAAGTCGCAAGTCTAAAAGTGCTATTTGTATATGGTCCATGAAAGTGAAAGTTGAGTTCTGATGCTTCTAAAAAGCTTTACCTTTAGCTCTCCACTTTTAAAAGAGCAGATAATTCATGAGGGATTTTAGCCTTCATGTGGCTAGAATTAGGCGTGTTATCTTAAATGTAAAAAACCTAAAGTCTATGATAAGGAAGTCATAATATCCAAATATGCAAATACTGCTATCAGTCTTTCAGGTCTCAGTGGTACAGGATGTTATCTGTCCCGTGCTTCTCTATCTTACATATGCTGTTTAATTCCAAGCAAAAAGGGTGGGAAAAGAAAGCTATTTCGTAAATATATCTTTCCAACATGTGTTCTTAAAAAAAAAAAAAAGGACAACTAACTCAGAGATGTGAAATAGAAGAACAAAATATGGATAATTAACAACCAAGAATGGGATTTGTGTTACTAACTGTAAATATTTACAATGTAGATTTACATCATACAGCTGATCTAGTCTTCCTAAGGACTTTTATATCAATGATGAAAAAATAAAGCATTTCTGGGTTGTGAATCATCACTTGGTATAAATTTAAAACGTTAAGTGAAATGAGTCCTAAAAGTTTTAATTTTTTTCCATTGGCAAGATAAGATTTAAAGGTGTGTTGTGAATATATAGATTGGACTCCTGAATCCGTCTGTCCCAGGTGAAAGAGTCAAACTAGTTGCTGGAAAGTGTCTTTCTTCCCATACTTAACATAGAGCTAGAAATTGCAGGACTGGGTCAAAAGTGTTGGATGGCTAAATTTTTGGTGGAAATTTCAGCATGAAGGATTAAACATCTGCGTCAGTCCTCATCAAGTCACTTCTTTAATCCTTTGACTAGAGTCATGGATTGAAGAATGAAGATAATGTAATGTAAAAGTTTTGACCCAGAGTGGAAAGGAGGGAGGAAGGAATAAGCAAGTCTTTTGTTTGAGATTTATTTTTTGATTGGGCTATATATGAGCCAAAGGAAATTGGTTATGAAATCTAAGCATGCCTTTTCCTTTTCCCACAAAGAAGAATTTCTGAAATACAAGAACTGCTTTTGCTAACAGCTGACTAATGCATGTGGCAGACTAAGATAACTAAGTAGTCAATGGCAAAGGATTAGGATGGTTTTGAAGAAGGAATTGAAAATCCCTTGGAATGAAACAAAGTATAACATAACCATAAGAATGAGAAAAAAAATTATGTACTTTGAAGACTTAAGCCTCCACTAATGGAGAATTCTAAAAGTTATAATATACAATAAGGACAAGTGTTTAAGATTTTATAAATAATACCTTCCCCAAATAATGTGCCAGTTACAGCAAGAATTTTGCCAAGATAAATAAATCCTAGCACTAACTAGGAATGCACTATCTAATTAAAGAGACCAGAAGAGAATTTTATTTTCAGGAAGACACCTTCAGTTCCTGGGTGACTCAAGTAATGTTTGTGTGTAAAGAACTAAGCTCTCAGGATGAAGTTCACAGATTTTAAATGGCCAAAGAAAGCTCGCCCCCGGCTCCCCCGGTCCTGCCTCCCCACAAAATCCCATCTCCTTTTATTCTTGGTAGATAAAGGGTTGTACATGAATTTATGCATATTTTTTTTGTAACATGACTGTAGATCCTAGAAAGAAACTGTTTTGGTAATGAGAATTAGGAGGAAAAAAAACACACACCAAAAGATTAGAAGCGCTGGATAAAGGTAATCCTCCTTTCACTCTGGTGAGTACTTAGAGTCTGTGTACTACAGCTGTGGTCCACAGGAACGAAACGAATATAAAATCTTGCAAACAGGAGAAACTTCAAGAAACACCCTCAGTGGAGACTGTGGGTGACCATGGGTGGCAAATTAGATATGAGTTTGCAGTGTAATATGACAGAAGAATGGTCAATACAATCCAGAAAAGGTAACAAGTTATGGAGGATGAAGACAGTTGTCATTCTGTACAGCTCATGTAGTATCACACCCAAACATGCCATTCTATTGCATGTACCTTGGCACTAGAAAAACTGTTGATACAAAGACTTGAGGAGATAATTTGTGTGGAAAGATTGAATATTTGAAGTAAAAAAGTGGAACTAGAAAGACATAGGTGGGTGAAAGAAAGAATTAGTCACTGGTAATTTCCCACATACATTCCTGAAGAATGGAAATGACTGGTGGGATTAACTATTTGTTGTGCTATTGGAGGTAGGCAACAGATGAGCAATTTTATCTCAAAGCATACAAGAATATGTAACAAATCTGTTTAACTAAAATATACATTGATCAATGATAATACATTAATGCTTTTAGCAATCTTTAGTATACCATTGGATCCCATTTTAAGGAAGGAAAACACGGAGGAAAAGATATGGTAACCCCAGTGGGCAGCTAAGCCCCGCGCAGCCACTCTCTGCGTCCCTGACAGAGGGAGAGCATCAGAAGGGCAAAAGCCAGAAAAACTCATGGGTTGAGATAAACACAGTTTAATAGGTAAAGCAAAGCTGCGCATGCAAGTAAAGCAAAGCAAGGAACTCGTTCACTACTTCCCATCGGCAGGCAGGTGTTCAGCCGTCTCCAGAAAAGCAGGAGTTCATCACATTTAACAGTTACTTGGGAAGACAAATGCCATAACTCCAAATGCCCCCCCGCTTCCTCCTTCTTCCCTACAGCTTTTATTGCTGAGCATGGGAGATCCCTTTGGTCAGTTGGGATCAGCTGTCCTGGCTGTGTCCCCTCCCAGCTTCTTGAACACCCCCAGCCTACTCACCGGCAGGGCAGTGTGAGAAACAGAAAGGGCCTTGATGCTGTGCAAGCACTTGCAAGCACTGCTCAGCAATAACTAAAACACGGGTGTGTTATCAACGCTGTTTTGGTCAAAAATCCAAAACAATGCATCATATGAGGTGCTATGAAGAACATTACCTCCATCCCAGCCAAAACCAATACAGATAAAAAAACAATGTAAAGGTTTGTTTTGGGTGATGGAGAAGTTAATTCCATGAGAAAGAAGTTAAATGGACTTGCTTGAAAAAATAAACTTTAATTGGACTAAGAAATCCAAAGAACAGCACTTTTTAACTAAATCTCAGTTATCAAAACTGAATAATTCCCTTGGGATTATAAGCAATCTGTACTGTGCTCTGTTTCTTTGTTGGTTGATGTACAGCCTCCCTATCCATCTGTCAGAAGCATGGTTTGTTATTCTGTGCAAGTCCAGCTGACACAGCTGGCGCAGGCTGAGTTACAAGCTTGAGGAAGCAAGCTGCTGAGTCCTCTCAGGGACTACTTGCAGATGGGTTGTGAACTGGATTCCTGCCTGGCGAGTAGAAAGAATAACCAGATAGCCAATTTCCTACCTAACCACAGTTTATCCAAAATAGGCTGGAAAGAATAACCATGCCTAGTTATGATGACAGACTAGAAGTCCAAACAGATCGTCTGCACTGCTAACTGCAACAGATTAATTTTTCATCATGTGACAGTGTCCAACAATGGTAAATTTGCCATTCAAAGTCAGTCTGTGAGGATATGAAATATTTTTCCCAGCCATGTTACCAATTTCAAGTCACAGACAGTCAGAAAATGTGTCAGGGCTGCATTCTTATACAGGAGTAGAAATGTTGTAATAAAAGAAGGCATAGAAATGTTGCAAAGTGATTATGTGAACTACAGCATTGTTTATCATCCATGAAAACATATTTTTGATTCAATTAAAAATAGCAAGGAAGACAGAATAAAACTATGGACAGGGTAAGTAAATAAGTTTATGTAGAATTTAGTGAAAGAAACGTTTCATAAAGTTGCTTCCAATGAAAAAAATTAATTGCCTATAGACAAGATAAAAGTCAGCGTGCTTTCTGTTTAAATATTTCCCCGAGAAAGTACATACAGACCTTTTTCATCAACCTATGGTTTTGTTTGTGAAATCAAATAAATTTCCATAAGCAGGTTTGATTGCTTACATTAACAGTCATAAATGGATATTAATAACAAGTAATTAGAGAGATATTAGATGTATATTGTAAAAATGAGTTTGTGCTTATACGTTTTTATTTTTGATGTGTAACTTGAATTTCTAGGGATTGTAAGAAATCTACAAACCCCTAACTCAAACTATAGGTGTGATCAAGAATGTTTTAAAGCTATATTGAGCCTTATTTAGGAAAACCATCCATAGGATGCTATGTCTTTAAAAAAGTCAATCTGCAACCAAAATAACATATACTCAGGTAGACGGTGCACAGATGAACAGGTTGTCTAAGGTGTACTGACTATTTAAGAAAATACACAATGTGGGGCAGTTGATGTAACTATTTCTCAAATTGAAGTGAAATCTTTTGTGAAAAAATCAATTAACCGTGTAAAGGGATCCCGATTTAATCATGCAGATAATCATTAAAGTTGATCATAACCAGTAGCATGGGTAGACCTGCCCTAGTTTGGGTGCATAATGCTGTAGTAATCCCCAGTGAGTTGTGTAGGTGCTCTTTTCTTAAGAAACAGCTATGCCAAATTGATCACTGCTAGCCTTTATTTTATTGCTAATTACATCAGCATTGTTTTATTGTCATTAAAATGAACTGCCTTTGGGGTTGTGTTTGGCCTGACTACCTAAGTTTGAGGACTGCCTATTAAGTCTGGATGCAACAATGGATGAATAATGTGGGCAGTCTAGACTGTAATTTGTCTGCAGCTATACCATTCTATTAATTAGTTTAATTTCTTATTTTCAACTGTGGGAAGCATCACATATGCAGATAGTGTGCAGTTTGCCTCAAAAATCGTCACTGTACTTAAACAATTCAGGCAGTAGTTTTACAATTTCAGTCCTGAGTTATTCTTGAAAAAGGACTGCCAATTATCTTGAACTTAATAAAATTGCATGGTAGCTTTTGTGAGGTTTCATTTTATTGAACTTTTTAATGGTGCCTTATTACAGCTTATTTTCACTGTCATATATGGACTGCAATTCTGCCCTTATCGTCCTGCTGCACATAACTTCCCTCATGTTATTTCTTCAATGATTCATATTTAGTTATAATACATACACATTTTCGACTTGTCCTTTTCAGATCCTGTCAGTGGGTTAAAGCAAAAAATTGTGCTTTATTAAAGTAGATGAACACTTTTTGGAACCTTAAGTGTATAATGAAAATAACAGAGAAGAAAACTCTGTGAATCAGAAAACACTCCCATTCCCAAAATTCAGTTGTAAAGATGGAAGAAAGGCATTAGACTAAGGCTAAGGAGGCCTCTGTCCACTTTAACTGCAGTGTCCATAGTCAGAGAGAAAATCACTTCATCTGGAATTCATCTCATCTACCTTCAGCCATCTAAAGGTAAGTTTTCTAAATCTAAACTCTCTCAGTTTAAGCTCTGGTACAACAGATTGGTACCTCTAGCAAAATGTTCATCCCACCTGTATTCATGTTGCCTCTATAATTACAAAATAGGGAAAGCAATACTTAATATATCCAACCATTTCCTATGTTTTTCACAGCAATAATGATTGCACTTAAAAAACAAACAAACAAATCCTGTTGAACTTTCTGGATTGGATTAATCCCTATGCTACTGTAAAATGAAAACACATACATAAAGCACATTGTATAATTGTCCCTAATATAAATCAGGCATCACGGACACTATTATAATACAAATAAAGAAATATTTTCTATCGTGTATTTCACCTGACTTTTTTACATGGATAAAATAGAAATATCTATCCATTTAAATAATGTACAATGAAAGCAATGAGTAGCAAAGGAGTAATACAGAAATGATTTTTGAAACTCTGAGAAGGGAGGTTGTCATGGAAACAGCCAGGTTAGAAATCTTTTTGTTGCTACAATTTTATGTAGCTACTGCTTTGTCTTCATGTTATTTTAAAAAATTATTCTTCCTCAAGTTATTTGAATAAATTAATCTTCCTTTGGGGTTAGACTGGATGACCCTTAAAGGTCCCTTCCAACCCAACACGTTCTATGATTCTATGATTCTATGATTCTAAGTCATTCATGACTTTATTTTTCTCAAAACAAGATGCTACATTAAGAACTTTTCAGATGTAAGGCAATGACTAATGTCATATTCATCTATACTGAAACATACAAAAATGAAATCTTCCATTTTACTCCTACACTCACCTAGCTGGAAGATTAAAAGAGAAAGCTGAGTAAAAGTTAGTCACCCCCTCCATAAAAGGCTATCATGGCATTATAGACAATGATTTACCTAGAGTAAACTAAAGGAAGATAGAGTCCCCCAAAATCTGAAATGCTGAACTATTATACTACATGAATGTAACATGTGAACTCGAAAGATAACTACCAGAGGTCATCTGTAAAAGTAAAAACAAAAAAGACAAGTAAACAATATAAGTACCATGTTAATCAGAAAAGGAACACAGATACTTAGCTGACAAAGTGAAAAAAAAAGGCTTGTTAACTAGCCTGCCTGCAAGAATCAGAAGTTTAAATAATGTGTATGAGCATACCTGCGACAAATAAGAGTTTCTAAATATTAATTATCATCAAAAAAAGGAAGTGTTAAATACCATCTGGAGAAGAATGGAAAGGGCAACAAGTGGCACATCGTCAGAAAACAACCTGAAGGAATGAATATAAAACAAACTTAAAAGCAAAAAAAAATAAATTAGTAGTGTTTCAATGAGCAATATAAATTGTCAAAATGACAAAAAACATGAGGGACAAATAAAAACAATCTGAAGACTGAGCCACGTAAAAGAAGCAGAATGTACAATGAAACTACAGGGCAGTAAAATATACAGGCAATGAATCCACGGGTTTTGAAAGCGTGCATGTTATTTTTTGGAACAAGAACAGATCTAACATGCTTTACTGCTAAAAATGCTGATTCACCAATAGATAAAATGTTTTGTTGACACATTAGTCTTAACAAACCTTGGAGCACAATGTAGGTTCAAATAAGGTCTTTTAGGGCTTCCTCCTCAGTTATCTGCCCTTCAGTTTTCTCGGCAGACCATGTGAAGAATTACATTCACTCTGTATTGAGCCAATATCACATATTAAATTCAATATCATATACTAGTTGCGTATATATCATCAATGTTGTGCTTTTATTACACTGAATTCAGAACACAAATTTATCAATACTGATCAGTCCTTATGTTTCTGATGAAAAAGATCGCATGGGGATAGTGAGTGATGGGAAGAGACACACTGCTAGTGCCTATCATGTTTTCCTTAGTACTTTTAGTTCTGGCTGGAGGTTTTCCAGTGAAAGCGGCAGGAATTTCTTCCTATAGAAAACATCTTTCCAGAAGGTATGATTTAACAATGCAATTGTTAATCATATGTGTGTGATGTGTGGGTCCTGTGGGGTGATGTGTGGGTCAGTGTGTGGGTCCCAGATCTGTGTGTGGAGGATTTGTGCTCTGACTTGCTGTGTTGGAACACAGATTTCAAACTCTTCAAAATTCCTTATTTTTCCAGTGCCATCTTTCAGGCATATCTGCCATAGGTGCAGCACTTGCCTCGTCAAAGTACTGAGCAGAATGTTTGCCTAAGGCCTTCCACCCTGTCTATAGGGCCTATTGTTATGGTGCTTTCACCATATTTCAAGAATCTTAAGCAGAATTCCTCATGTTCATTATATAACTAGCTAACCTGGATTTAAATATTCTAGAACTTTCTTGCTGCAAACTTTGTCCTTAGATGCAAGACATACTTGGCAAGGTTAAAATACCAAAGGTTCCTGCTGTTTTTACTTTTCTTTTTATTAAATATGTTAATCCCCAAGACTGGTGCTTGTGACTGTGTGGTGGGATCACCTTGGAAGGTTGCTAGACCCCTCCCCAGCTTCTTTCTCACTCACCCTCCTCAACATGACAGGGGGAGAAAATAAGATGAAAAAATCTTGTGGGTTGAGATAAAGACAGGGAGATCACCTACCAGTGAGCATCATGGGCAAAACAGACAACTTGGAGAAAATTAGTTTTATTGCCCATTAAAAATAGAGTAGGATGGTGCAAAACAAAGACAGAACCTAAACCGTATTCCACCTAACCTCTCCTGCCCCTCTTTTTCCCAGTCTCAACTTCATTCTTTTATTCCTGACTCATCTGCCTCCTCCCACCAAATAGCACAGGGGAATGGGAAATGGGGGACTGTGGTCAGTCCATAACAGCTACATTCTGCTGCTCCTTCCCTCTCACACTCCCGCTGCTCTGGTGTGGGTCTTTCCCACAGGCTGCAGTCCTTCATGATAAACCTGCTCCAGCATGGGTCCTCTCCAGGGATACAGTCCTTCAGTAAAATACTACACCTGCATGATCTTCATCTCCACATGTCCCAGATCCTGTCAGGAGCCTGCTCCAGCATGGGCTCTCCACAGGCTGCAGCTGCCTTCAGGGCACATCCACCTGCTCTGGTGTGGGGTCCTCCACAGGCTGCAGTGTGGGTATCTGCTCCACTGCGCCCCTCCATGGGCTGCAGAGGGACAACTTGGCTCATCCATGGTCTTCTCCATGGGGTTGCAGGGGAAGCTCTCCTCTGGTACCTGGAGCACCTCCTCCCCCTCCTTCTTCTCTGACCTCGGTGCCTCCAGGACTGTTTCTCAAATATTTTTTCTGCACTGCTCTCTCTCACAAACTTCTGTGCAGTGTTTTACCCTTTATTAAACATGTTTTCCCTGAGGTGCCACCACTGTGGCTGCGGGGCTCAGCCATGACCTGTGGTGGGTTTGTTGGAACCAGCTGGAACCGGCTGGAACCAGCTGTGTCCAGCACGGGGCAGCCCCGGCCTCTCCTCACAGAGGCCGCCCCACAGCCCCCCCGCCAGCACCTTGCAGTGGGCACCCAATACACTTTGCACAACCAAATCCTCTAAACTATTCTGTCCTAGATAACTAAAACATGGCTAGCAAATTTGGTGTGCTTCAATTTTTATGTGTTAGATTTTTTAGTGTACGTCTAATGATAAGTTCTTCCTCCATGAAGACTGTAAATTTGCCTGTGCACAAGAAACTCATGTGCCTGGAGATGCTGATCATGCAGTGCCGATGTCATCCAGTCTGTCCACAATGGTCCATGTATCGACTGGGAGGCAGAGATCACTTTTCCAGAAGCTACTCTTTTAGAAAGGTATAGATGTAGAAATATACACCTTTTAGAAAGATATACATATTTAGATAAAGCTATATAGATAGACAGATGGTGTTCAGATGGTATATTCTATGCCCCTGAAAAGAAAGCCCTATAAAAGGATGCAGTGTTAGCATTATAAAAAAAAATTGCCTTGAAGAAATTCACTGTTGATAAACATATGCCATAATCGACCAATACTGTTCATCAGGTAAATGGGAATACCATTATCTAGAATGTTAACGTTCAAATACAATGCTTGTACAATCTCCTGTATAAGGTCATCAGAACGTCATACGAAAAGCCATACTAGGAGTAAACCAGTGACCCAAGCTATATCATTATAGAATTACCTTCTGCTAAACACTTTCAAAAGATGGTGATGGCCTTCAGCTGAAAGCCATGGATGTTTTCTATACAGAGAGAAAAGGAACTACGTAACGTCATAAAATATCTAAAGACATTGTCCAATTCCATTTTATGGAATTGTTGTATTTCTCTTTGTCCTATTCCTTATCTTGAGATGCAAAAAAATTTGTACTCTCACAAAAGCAGAGTCCTACAAGACTCCATTACTTAAAGTAACCTATAACTTTTGATGGATGGGGTTCTTATGTTGTGATACAAAAATAGGTTCTATTACAAGGAAATTAAAAAGAAATGCAAAAATAAATCTGATAACAATCAAACCCAAATTGTTGAAAGGCAAGAGTTTTCTCTAGTTATGTATTTTTAGAAGTTAAGGCTCTAGTTATGTCAGGTTTCCAGCAATGTTGAGATATATTTATGTGAATTAATGATCTGTATTAAATGACCTCTTTTCATCCTATTTAGTGACAGTATCTTATCAACAGCAGCATGGAGTACTGGAATAATTTCTAAGATATCTCAGCTGTAACATAGAGAATTTTAATTAATTATTTTTAAAGCTGCTGAAAGGAGATTTGCCATATGAGAATAATAGTTTTAGTGTTAAAATTGACAACATATTAAGACAATGAACTACCTGACAGTAACTAATAAAGCATAAGATGTATTTTCATAAAATTTGCATACACGAGTTAAACGTGCATATTTCAGATTTGCTAAATACATATAGCTCTTCTGATTTCTTAACAAGGAAGAGTAATCCTGCTTCTCAAGCATATGTAAGTTTGAAAACTAAAACTAAAAAAGATAATATTTTTGGTCATTTTAACTGACTGTGTAGGATACAGAAGCATTTGGGGTAGATCTGGGTAGCTGACTAGAGAGAGACAGCACACCTTAACTGGCACCAAGGAGCCAGATGAAGGTTAACGTTAGACTTTAGATTTGGATAAGCACAAGCCAGTGATCAGAAACCTCAGCTCAAAACTTTCTGCCACCAGCATCATGCTACAGTTCATATTAGCAGAACCAATTCTTTGACTAAGTTGTGGTATTAAATATATTGTGTAAAAATTCACTCTGGAGTAATGTAGAACTCGCAACAGATTTCCTAAATCAAAGTTCATTGCTTTAGACCTAGGCCATCCTTTCTTTCACCTTTTATAGATGAAGGATTTCCTTACTGGTATTCTCTTAGTTTCTGAAATGTGGGTTTTCTTTCTGCAATAAAAGAAGAGTTTGCTGTCTTGTTTAACCCTACCAAGTCAGTTGTATGTAGACCACTAGACGGGTGGTTGAAAAAGGAATCCATCATACTCTTCCCAAATTTGAAGTTTTCCAGAAGTAAGAGTACTTTTCAAGTTTTTATGCACTTCTCTATTACTCAGTATTGACTTCTTATCCATTATATTTAAATATTTCATCAGTCTGTGGTCATTGTGCATTTATTCCAACAACACCCTACTTTAAAAGTATGTAAATATTAATTGCAAATTATCGAAGGTCTTGGACTAGGAATGTCTACACCATGACATTTTTATTTTTTAAATATTGTGTTATTACAGCTCTAAACGTACTTTGAAGATAGAGAAATATGGACATACATATTCAAAAAGGCATACATTTTTTGAAATGTCTTTTCTTCACTTTTAAAATTGTTCTTACATACCCCCAAGGTTCTTCTTCTACGAATATATTGAATGTGTTTATAGGATACTCCCTGGAAAACAATGACTTGATTTCATATAATACAACACTATGCATTCCTTACTAGAAATTTCAAGTTACTAATACTTGTTGTTTTGACATTATAAATAGCTAAAATGTATCACTAAGGGTGTTTATCATACTTTACTCGTTTATGTTTACATGCACAGACTTACGAGTTTGCCTGATTTGAACTGAAACAGAACAAGTATGAAGATTGATATGCTAATTTTTCTCTTAGTTGGAACTTAATTATTATTTCTTACATTTAAAGAGTGAGGTTGAATTTCTATAGCTGAAGAGAACACATGTCCTTCCTTATAAATATTTATCTTTTGAAAAAATTTGTGAATTTTTTCAAAGATTTTTTATTTTTTTGAGAAAGTATTGGGGATAAATATGATTTTATATTTTTATATGAGGGTCAAAACATGATTTGAAAAAAGATGTACTAAATGAACTGCCAATGAATCAAAGCAGTACTTTGATATTTGTGTTACTGTTAAAACTGTGGAACTTTTTAGTGCATCAGTGAATCCAAGCTAGAAGGATTTATACTGAGGTTCAGCTAACAGTAGCAAAATTTTCAGAGGTAACCTAGTTTCCTGACATTTATGTAGAGAAAACATACCTACTCATATTTTAGAGAGAATTTTTTTTGCATATATGAGATATGAAATGTGAATTGATAAAGTAAGAATTCAGTAAAAATAGTGAAACTTTTGAATTTCAGTAACAGGAAATCTTTGTTATAAAGAGGGCAGAATTTGATCTCTAAAAATAGGAAAAATATTTTAACAATATTAAGTTATTCATTACTGTAATGCTTTAAATCAATCAATGTATCTTATTTACTTAAATATTTTTATGTGATAAACTATTTTCCACAGATGTATTTTTGTGACGCGTATCTTACTATTCTAAGACTATTAAAAAAATAATTATTTTGTTTTAGATAAATAAAAATTATTCTGGCATTATTCACTGTTGTTTAATGATCATATATAGCACAAATATTCCAGCAATTAGATTTTATTTTGGGAAGTTCCTACTGAAGTTTCCTATTGATTTATGCTTTATTTAGTAGTGAAAGAAATGAAGAAAATGCTTGCAATTTTGCATTGCATCAACATTTCTTATTTTTATGACTGACGTAAATAAGGTTTTTTCACTAATATTTTATAGAGTAATTAAAGGAGATAGCAGTATCATATTCAAAAAATAGGAAACATTTCACATGCTTAGTAAAATCTTTAATGCATCTATTTTTAAATAAAGTTTTCAAATTTTTCTCAAAATGAAATAAATATCTACACTCTTACACAAAAGTGCAGGTTCTGCACTAAATTAAAATGCTTCTGTCTTTTGAAACATAGTATAAATGTATTTAATACACTGAAGAATATCACTATTGTAAGAAAATTCTCATTGTGGTTGCACCCAACAGTGTGTGTTCAGTATTTTCTATATACTGATTACAGAAGTGTGTAACGTTATTGTGCCTTGGTTTCTATTAACACAGTGACTATTGTTGATGGAAAAAAACCCCAACAACTTTGTATTTTTCAGTGGAGAAAATACTGAGGTCTTCACAGTTGCGTTTATGACAATTTCTAAAAATAGAGACTGTCTTGGAAAGTTCATACAGACATAAACATGGCAGACTGGAGCTAGGTCTGTTGGAGGACTGCCCTGGTAATGCAGAGGTCCCATTGCTCATTCTACATGCATTTCCCACGTCAAACTCTTCTTTAAATAAAATAAAAATGGAAGACCACAAGTCTCAATCAAAAGCAGTTTGATCAGTCTATAAATCTTCTCTGACAATGGAATTCTCTTAACTCCAGCCAACGGCAATATGTTAGTAGCTCTGCACTTCTTAAATATAGTACTTTATAAAGATGCAGTATCTGAAAGAGCTTACTTCAATATCAGAAGCAGTGTAACTATTTAGCATAGCTTTTTTGTCGGGTTAATAAACCTTGCTTGTTAATCAGGCTAATTAGCCTGATTTTTTTCAGATCCGACCTAATGTCTGCACCACACAGTAACAGTGAAGAATCCAGGCTTTCATTGATCATGTTCACGTTCTCACTGGGGCAGTCACACATTTCCAGACACAACATTATATATCATGCGTAACCACATGAGCTTTTGAAAAAATAGATATCTGAATATTGAAAATTCCTACTATGACATCCACTTTGCATAAAGACACTGTATAATAGAAAAGAAGACACAAAACACTCTTTCCTTTCAAAACTTATAGCTTTACTATTCATGCAGCGTCTCTTCACTATTAAGCCATGCCAAGATCATTCATTAAGCTATCTTCACCCACTGTGCATACAAAACTCTTCAGGAGTCCTTCCAGATTTATTTTAGCTTAGCATCAAGATTTTCTGAAGGAAAAAACTAAAAGGAAATTAATCCTTTTCCTACTAAATTGTACATGAAGATAACTTCTGCTCTCATATCCCCATATATATGGCATTACTGTTACAGCATAATTTGAAGGAAAAATCTCGTTAAATTGTAATGCATATAACTCCTACCTATGATCACCTTTAAATGTTTTAGTCAAAGCTAAAAAATAGTGCTGCTCACTTTTGACATGGCAGACATGCTGCTGACATATTTCTTGCCCAGAAGCTGTATCTAGGAAAACAGAGTTACAATTACTCATAAAATAAAAATTTAAATAAA